>NC_135954.1:31039773-31224773 GCF_053455715.1 Rhinoraja longicauda
GGTTGCCTCCTCAGTCACTGACACTCCATGGAAAGCATAATCTAAATTTGTACAAATTCTCTTCATAGTTAATACACTCTACAGTGGGCTACAAAGTCAGAATGTGTGGCATAGAAACAGCACAGCACAGAAACAGGCCCTTTCCACCCAACTTACCTATGCCGGCCATACTGCCCCATCTACATTAGTCCCACCTGTCCGGATTTGGCCCATATCCCTCTAAACCTTTCCTGTCCATGTACCTGTCCAAATGTCTTTAAATGTTGTTTTAGTATCTGCCTCAACTATTTCCTCTGGCAGCTCATTCCTTTTATTTTTCACCCTCTCTGTGAAAAGGTTGCCCTTCAGATTCCTATTAAATCTTTTCCCTCCCACCTTAAACCCATGTCCTCAGGTTCTTAATTCCCCTACTTTGGGTAAAAGACTGTGTGTATCTACTCTATCTATTCCCCTCATGATCTTATCCACCTCTATAAGATCACCCCTCAGCCTCCTGCGCTCCGAGGAATAAAGTTCTAGCCTGCCAAACCCTTCCCGATATCTCAGTTCCTCAAGTCCTGACACCATTCTTGTGTATCTTCTCTGCACTCTTTCTGGCTTAACAACATCTTTCTTATAGGAGGGTGACCAAACCTGAACACAGTACTCAACAGTGGCCTTACCAACTTCTTGTACTACTGCAACATAACATCCCAACTTCTATACAAGCACTCCCCGACTTACATAATAGGCAAGTTACGTACACTTGCACTTAAATAAACAATTCATCATAGCTTAGTTTAGTTTACTGTCACATGTACTGAGGTACAGTGAAAGCTTTTGTGATAAAGCCAGTAAAGTCAGATCAAAGATAGTCCGGTGGTCTCCAATGAGGTAGATAGTAGTTCAGGACTACGCTCTAGTTGATAAGTGGTCCCGCTGCCTGAATGACCTGTGTTATTGCTACAGGATGTGGGGGCTTCCGGGTCAACCGGACGGTGTGGTAGTTGGATAAGCAGGGCTCGCTGGTGCCAGACCAGCAGCATCGGCATCTAGTTTTAAGGTGAATCGACACGTTATGTTGCCTGAGATGCTACCTGACCCGCTGAGTTACTCCAGCACTTTGTCATTTTGTGTATTAACCAGCATCTGCAGTTCTTTAGTTTCTACCTAGCTTTCAAGTGATTCCAACTCGCATAAAATCTGACTTACGTAAAGGTTTATGGAAGGTAACCCTGACAAACGTCGGGTAGTGTCTGTACTCAGTACAGATGAAGGCCTCGCTGATGAAGGCCAAGTTACAGACAACCATCCTGACCACCCTATCTACCTGTGACGCCACTTTCAAGGCACTAAGTACTTGCAAGGAACAACGCACCCCTCCCTGACGAGCTCATGCATTCTATGCTCGTTTTGAGCAGAATGACCCCATCCCCCCAACAGCCTTAGGAGCACCTATACACAGGATGACTGCCAATGTTGTCAGATCAGCCTTTCTGAGAGTAAACCCACAGAAAGCAACTGGTTCTGCTTGAGCACAGCTGTGTCGTTAGACCAGCTGGCAAGGGTATTCATGGATATCTTGGGCAGAGCATTTGCCAAACTAAATTTGTAGGAAGGACCTGAAATGCTGGTTTAATTCGAAGATAGACACAAAAAGCTGGAGTAATTCAGCCGGACAGGCAGCATCTCTGGACAGAAGGAATGGGTGACGTTTCGGGTCGAGACCCTTCTTCAGACTAGTCAGGGAAAAGGGAAACACTAGATTTAGACAATGATGCAGAGAGATAAAGAACAATGAATGCAAAAAAGTAACAATGATAAAGGAACTAGGCCATTGTTAGCTGTTGGGTGAAAACGAGAAGCTGGTGTGATTTGGGTGGGGGAGGGATAGAGAGGAAGGTTACTTGAAGATAAAGAAATCAATATTCATACCACTAGGCTATAAGCTAGTTTAGTTTAGTTTATTGTCACGTGTACGGAGGTACAGTGAAAAGCGTTTGATGCGTGTTAACCAGTCAGCAGAAAGATAATATATGATTACAATCAAGCCATTCACGTGTACAGATACATGATACGAGATAAATCTCATCAAAGATAGACAGAGGGTGTCAATCAGGCAGACAGTAGTTCAGGACTGCTCTCTAGTTGTGGTAGGATGGCTCAGTTGCCTGATAACAGTTGGGAAGAAATTGTCCCTGAATCTGGAGGAGTGCGTTTTCACACTTCTATACCTTTTGCCCGATGGGAGAGTGGAGGAGGAGTAGCCAGCGTGGGACACGTCCGTGATAATGCTGCTGGCCTTGCCGAGGCAGCATGAGGGTATAATTGAGTCAATGGAAGAGAGGTTGGTTTGTGTGAATGTCTGGGCTGCGTCCACAATTCTCTACATTTCCTGTGGTCTTGGATGGAGCTGTTCCCAAAGCATGCTGTGATGCATCCCGATAAATTGTGATGCATCCCAATAGAAGGCTTTTTACAGTCCATCCTTTAGAAATTATTAGGAGTTATTGGAGGCATGCTGCATTTCTTTAGTCTTCTGCGGAAGGAGAGGCATTGGTGCACTTTATTGGCCATAGTCTTAATGTGGTTGGACGAGAACAAGTTGTGGGTGATATCTACAGTCAGAGAACTTGAAGCACTCAAACCTAATCCTCTGCACGCAATAAAAAGCTTTTTACTATCCCTTTGTACATGTGACAATAAACTAAACTGAAAATGAAACTGCCAATCCCATTTGTTTCAATCTTCTGGGTCAGCCTACCATGAGAGGCTTTGTCGCATGATTTACTACAGTTCATGTGGACAAATTCATTCCTTTACTCTCATCAATCATCCGCATCATCTCCTCAAAATGATCAGACAGTTTTGAAAGGGAAATGTCCAACTACTCATGTGAACGTGGTTTATCAGATGTCTCACACTGTTACAAAGAGACCAAAATCCCACAAGGAAAGATTCTCATGACGGTACACGTTAGCTGGGCAGTACAGAGGCACAGCGGTAGAGTTGCTGCCTTACAGCGCCACAGGCCCGGGTTCAATCCTGACTGTGGGTGCTGTCTCTTCGGCGTTTGTAAGTTATCCCTGTGACCACATGGGTTTTTTCCGGGTGCTTCAGTTTCCTCCCACACACCAAAGCATACAGGTTTATAAGTTAATTGCTTTGGTTAAAAAGAAAATGTAAATGTGCAGGATAGTATTAATGTATGGGGTGATCGCTGGTCGGCGCGGACTCTGTGGGTTTGTTTCCGCGCTGTATTTCTAAAGTATCAAGCTCCTCAACCTCCTCCTTCCCTTTGGAAGGGAATGCAAGGAAAGGCAACGTAGGTTCATAAATCTCCAAATATTTAGTGCTTTTAGAAGAGACTAGACGGGGTGGTTGCACCCGTTGGGTGCAAATCTCTGCTGCGGGCAGTCCTGCGGGCGCGACTGAAGGAGGGGGGGTGTGAGGGGAGGGGGGGAATAAAGGGGATTGAGGAGGGATGGAGTGGGGGAGTGTGTGAGTGAGGGGGGAGGTGGAGGGAGGGAAGGGTGGAGGGGGAGTGGGGGAGAGGTGAAGGGGAGAAGCGGGGGAGTAGAGGGTGCTGGACCAATGCAGGAGAGGTTTGGGCCCAACGGGTTCGGGGAGTGTCCCCCGGGGCCGTGCTGGGCCCAGCAACAGTTCTGATCCATGGACCCGTTGGCGGGCGGGGAGCAGCCCCCAGGGCTGTGGGCGGGACCACGTGGCGGGCAGGGAGTGGCCCCCGGGGCCGTTCCAGGCCCAGAAACCCTACCGATCCGTGGACCCGTTGGAGGGGCGGGGAGCGTGTGAGGGGGGACAGGGAAAAAGCACTGACTTCGGCCCCGTTTCTCCTGCGGGCCTCTCCTGGGGGCGGGGTAACCCACCTGCAACTGATGATCCTGCGGGTCCGGCAACCCGTGGACCTGTTGCCGGGTGGGGAGTGTCCCCCGGGTCCATGGGCGGGCGAGGGGGGGACAGGAAAAACCCACTTTGCTGGGCCCCTTGCGACCAGCGCTGATTGGCGGCAAGGAACAGCGGCGACGGCCATCTTGTTGGACCCCCTGGTGCCACCTCTGGCGCCGCGCTGCACCACGGGAGGGTCAGAACGGGGCACGCCGGGACACCTGGGCCCCGTGCGTCCAGTGCTCATCGCCGGCGAATGGCGCCAACAGCCATCATGTTGGATCCTCTGGGGCCACCTTTGCCGCCGCGCTGCACCATGGGAGGAAGGTTAAGCGCGGGGCAGGCTGGGACACCTGGGCCCCGTGCGTCAGGCGCTGATCGTCGGCGAACGGCGCCGATAGCCATCTTGTTGAACTCTCTGGCGCCACCTCTGCCGCCGCGCTGTACCACGGGAGGAAGGCCAAGCGCGGGGCGCGCCGGGACAGGCGCTTGCTCTCCCGGGGGGGGGGGGGAGCACATTTGTTAGCCATCCCCTCATTGGCCGTGACTCCTGTCACTCTGGCGGGTCCCGCCGTGGGCTCTCCCCTCTCTCATTGGCCGTCACGCGGGCGGGTCCCATTGTGACGTCATACACTGCGGATGGCATGCATCGGTTTAATAAGGTCATTTTGAAACTTTAAAATGTCTCTAACTTTTAAAATATAAGACCAATTTGAAATGACAGCGGGCAAGTAGCTGAAATGTCAATGGGGGATCACTTTGGTGATATTTACATCTTGGTTCTGAGGAGTAAATATCACCAAGAATATGTCCTCTCCAACCATGTTGACGCTTTGAGCAAGAAAGCACAGAAATGGCTCTACTAGGGAAATGTGACATGTTTCAAATGACTCTTACCATTGTCTACAGATGCAGCGTAGAATATATCCTGCTGTGATGTGTCACAATTTGCTTTGGCAACTGCTCTGCCCAAAGCTGCAAGACATTGCAGAGTTGTGGATGCTGCCCAGTCCATCATGCAAACAAGCCTCCCCACGAGTGACCCCATCTACATTTCACCGTGCCTTGGGAAAGCACCTAACGTAACCAGGGACCACACACACGCTGGCCATTCTCTCTTCTCCCCTCTCCCATCGGGCAGAGGATTGAAAAGCTTGAAACCATGCAGCACCAGATTCAAGGATAGCTTTTTCTCCCTGGTTATCGGACTCTTGAACAGTTCTCTTCCAAGCTACGGATTCCCAATTCCCTAATCTACCTTGTTGCAGTACTTGCACTCTTACTTTTAACTTTTCTTTCTCCATAGTTGCAACATATTCTGTATGCTTTGAGTATTCAAGTATGGATGAAACAATGTTTTTCACTGTCTGTATTTCACTGTAGTACACATGACAAGAATAAACCAATGTCCATTCAATTACTTGTGGACCTTTGGACCAGCGACCATAATTCTATTTGTTGAAAGATAGACATGGAAAAGGTACTGGTCCTCAAGTCGAAGGCATAAATTTAGGAAGGCTAATATCAATAGTATAAGGCAGGAATTCACAAACCTTTGCAGGCAAGAATACATTTGGCAAGTGGCAATCTTTCATAAGCAAGTGAAAGCAAGCCAGGCACGATTATTTTCTAAACGGGATGACAATCCAGAAATCGGAGGTGCTAAAGGACTTGGCAGTGCTGGTGGAGGATTCCCAAAAGGTAATAGTGAGGCTCTATAAGGTGCTGGTCAGGCCACATTTGGAATATTGTGAGCAATTTCTGACACCATATCTGAGGAAGGATGAGCTGGCTCTGGAGAGGGTGCAGAGGAGGTTTACAAGAATGATCCCAGGAATGAGTAGGTTAACATATGATGAGTGTTTGACAGCACTGGGCCTATATTCGCTGGAATTTAGAAGAATGTGGGGGGACCTCCTTGAAACATACACAGTAGTGAAAGGCTTGGATAGAGTGGATGTGGAGAGGATGTTTCCACTAGTGGGAGAGTCTACGACTAGTGGTCATAGACTCAGAATTAAAGGACATTTTAGGAAGGAGCTGAGGAGAAATTTCTTTATTCAGAGGGTGGTGAATCTGTGGAATTCTTTGCCATAGAAGGCTGTGGACGCAGTCAGTGGATATAGTTCAGCCATAGTTAGATAGATTCTTGATTAGTATGGGTGTCAGAGGTTATGGGGAGAAGGAAGGAGAATGGGGTTAGGAGGGAGAGATAGATCGGCCATGATTGAATGGCAGAGTAGACTTGGTGGGCCGAATGGCCTAATTCTGCTCCTATCACTTATGAGATCTTATGATTAAGGAAGTATAACAAAATAACTGCAGATGCTGGTAAAAAATCGAAGGTATTTATTCACAAAATGCTGGAGTAACTCAGCTGGTCAGGCAGCATCTCGGGAGAGAAGGAATGGGTGACGTTTCGGGTCGAGACCCTTCTTCAGACTGATGTCAGGGGGGCGGGACAAAGGAAGGATATAGGTGGAGACAGGAAGATAGAGGGAAATCTGGGAAGGAGGAGGCGAAGAGAGGGACAACCTAAAGTTGGAGAAGTCGATGTTCATACCACTGGGCTGCAAGCTGCCCAGGCGAAATATGAGGTGCTGTTCCTCCAATTTCCGGTGGGCCTCACTATGACACTGGAGGAGGCCCATGACAGAAAGGTCAGACTGGGAATGGGAGGGGGAGTTGAAGTGCTCGGCCACCGGGAGATGAGTTTGGTCAATGACCGAGCGCAGGTGTTGAGCGAAGCGATCGCCAAGCCTGCGCTTGGTTTCGCCGATGTAAATAAGTTGACATCTAGAGCAGCGGATGCAATAGATGAGGTTGGAGGAGGTGCAGGTGAACCTTTTATCTCACCTGGAAAGACTGTTTGGGTCCTTGGATGGAGTTGAGGGGGGAGGTAAAGGGACAGGTGTTGCATCTCGTGCGGTTGCAGGGGAAAATGCCCGGGGTTGGGGTGGTTTGGGTAGGAAGGGACGAGTGGACCAGGTAGTTACGGAGGGAACGGTCTCTGCTGAAAGGCAGAGAGGGGAGGGGATGGGAAGATATGGCCGGTGGTGGGGTCCCGGATTAAGGAAGCTTTGTTGACAAGTGATATTAAAGGTCTGGTCAGGAAAAAGGAGGCATATATCAGGTATAGGCAGGTATAGTTGGGATAAAGCAATACTCGAGGGATACAAGGGAAGTAGAAGTATCCTAAGGAGGAAATTTGCAGGAAAATAGGGGGTCATGGAATATCCCTGGCAGATAATTTGAAGGAGAATCTTAAAATATTCTGTAAGTATATTAAGATCAAAAGGGTAGCTATGTAGAGACTAGGTCATCTTAAATGTCACTATGCAAATCTATGTGTGGAACAATGGAAGAGGAATATGATCCTAAATGAAGACTTCTCATTGGTATTTATCATAGAGAAGGATACACACTGATGAGCCAAAACACTATGACCACCTTCCTAATATGCTGTTGGTCCTCTGTGTGCAGCCCCACGCGCAGCAGGGTGCGATACACTGTGTATTGTGACACATTCCTCTCATGACCACCATTAAAATTTTCTGTGACTTGTGCCACAGTAGACCTTCTGTCGGTTCGGACCAGACAGGATCGCCTTCGTTGCCCTCGTGCATCGATGAGCCTTGGGCACCCAACACCCTGTCGCCAGTTTGTGGTTTGTCCCTCCTCAGACCACTGTCAGTAGGTACTCACCACTGTTGACTGGGAACACTCCACAAGCCTTGTCGTTTCAGAGATGCTCTGACCCAGTCGTCTGGCCATAACAATTTGGGCCTTGTCAAAGTCGCTCATTTCTTTACTGCTACCCATTTCTCCTGCATACAACACATCAACTGACTGTTCACTTGCTGCCTAATATGTCCCACCCCTTGACAAGTGCCATTGTAACAAGATAATCAATGTTATTCACTTCACCTGTCAGTGGTCATAATGTTTTGGCTCATTGATATATATCTACTGAGTTCATGGGAGGGGCAATATCTGCTGGAGAATATCAACATTATAAAGGAGGAGGATGTATATGTCTTATAACACATAAAGGTAGACAAATCCCTGAGAGAAGAGAAGGATGAACAGAAAAGAGGTGAAGAGTAGCAAAGAGGAGGGGCAAAGAAAATGGAAGGAAGCAGTGGAGGACAAATGAAAAGGAGTGAAATGAACTGGACAGAAATTGGGAGGAGTGGGGTGCAGAACCCAAAGGTCCATATTAACTTAAAATTCATGCTAATTCAGATATTTTGATGTAATTTAAAGTTATCCACTTTAAAAAACAAGAATAAATGTCTGCAGGATGTTTACAAAGCAAAAAGCAAAGAACTTATCAAAGTAGTGGATAAGTATATCACCTTGTAATGGGTGCAGTATCCCTTTTAAAAACAATTAAGACAATTCTGCCTGGCAGAGGGCAACCTCTTCCTGCTTCACTGTCTGTCCAAAAACATACAGGGCTGGCAGTGTGGCACAGCTGGTGGAGTTGCTGCCTTACAACACCAGAGATCTGGGTTCGATCCTGACCCCGGGTGTATGGATAGAGTATATGAATGTAAAAAGAGAGCACACAGTTAATGGCAAGACCCTTAACAGATGTGCAGAGGGATCTTGGAGTCCAACTTCATAGCTCACCTTCATTGCTAGGGGCATTGAATACAAGAGTCAGGAAATCACGATGCAGCTCTACAGGATTTTAGTTAGGCCGTATTTGGGCTACTGAGTGCAATTCTTGTCTCCCCATTGCAGGAAAGATGCAGAAGCATTGGAGAGGTTTCAGATTAGAGTTATCAGAATGCTGCCTGGATTAGAGGGCTTCAGCTACAGGGAGAGATTGAATAGACTTGTGTTGTTTTCTCTGGAATGTAGGAGGTTGAGAGATGATAGAAATATATAAAATTATAAGAGGCAAAGATAAGGTAGACACTCAGAACTCTTTTCCCAGGATGGAAATGTCCAACACTAGAGGTCATTGCTACAAAGTGAGAGGGAAAAAGTTTAGTGGAGATGTGCGGGGCATATTTTTGTTACACAGAGGGTGATGGGGACCTGGAACACATTACTAGGAGTTATGGTGGAGGAAGGTGTGATAGTGACATTGAAGAGATTTTTAGATAAGCATGTGGAAGTGTGGGGAATAGAGGAATATGGATCATGTGCAGGAAGATGTGATCAATTCAGCTACGCATTGTGTTTGGCAGAAACATTGTGGGCCAAAGGGCCCATTCCTGTGCTGTACCGTTCTCTGCTACCTGTGCAGAGTTTGCACATTCTTCCTGGAGGTTTCCTCCAGATGCTCTGGTTTCCTCCCACATCCAAAAGACACGCGGGTTTGTAGGTGAATTGACCTTTGAAAATTGCCCCTAGTATGTAGGGAGTGGGAACGTGGGAATAACGTAGAACTGGCATGAATAGATGATCGATGGTCGACGTGGACTTGGTCGGCCGAAGGACCAGCTTCCATGCTGCATCTCAAAACTAAAGTAAACTAAAAATGCTGCCATGTCCATTCTTCCAGATCTTTCAACTGAGGATGTATTTACTTCTAGAATAGTCACCACCAACAAGCCAGAACCCCAAAATCCCCACTCCAACAACTTCTTCTGCATAAATCATCCTATTTTGTAGTTGGGAGCTGAAGGAAAAATTAAGTGAGGTCAATGCTCCTAACCTTAGCTCTGTTTGATTGGAGGTGGCAAGAACAGCATGAGGAGGCAAGAACTGCATGGACTTTGGGTCTTTTTGGAAAGAACTCATCAAAGATACATCTGTGAAATTAACATGAGAAATGAGGATGAGGTCAACTCATTAAGGGTCTTACCTTTGAGAATCTTATTAAAGTATTCTCATAACGCATGGTATAAAGTATAGTATAAAGTTTCCACAATGTTAATGTGCCCTCATTATTCTTTAGTAAGGGACATTAGTAAAGAATAGATTGGTTAGGAATCTCAGGGGTTACTTCTTCACACAAAGCATGGTGGGGGTATGGGACGAGCTGCCAGAGGAGGTAATTGAGGCAGGGACTATCGCAACATTTAATAAACAATTAGACAGTTTCATGGATAGGGGTTTGGAGGAATGTGGGAGGGATATGGAGGGATATTTGGAGGGATTTGGGAGGGATATTTGGAGGGAAACTCAGGCAGGCGGCACTAGTATAGCTGGGATATGTTGACCAGTGTGGGCAAGTTAGGCCGAAGGGCCTGTTTCCACGCTGTATGACTCTATTAAACTATTTTAGATTAGAACAAATATTTCTAGAGTCTCTATTCAGCATAGATTGTTTACTTCTCATTGTAAAGGATCTGGGCCAACATGCAAATTTTTACAATTAAATTTAGTTGCTCTCTGAAAACATATTAAAATCGAAAAATAGTTTGTGCAATTATAACATGCAAACTTTAAACAGATTGATGTTGAAATCTATGATTTCAGCAGCAGTTTTAAACCATTTATTTTAAATGCTTTACCATCTCTGCTAAAATAATGGAAAAGGGACATTCGTACAATGACTTTAGAAATTGGCCTGTACTAGCAAACACTTAAATTCCCAATTAATCTTCACTTTTTGGTCTTGATTCAAAATTGTTAAAAATGGTGCCAACTGGTTAGATGACAATTTTCTTTATTTAAATTGTTCTTGCCTCATAAGCACCCACAGCAAGCCCATCTCCAGGTTGTTATTTCTACAATATTCTTCAACAAAGCAAATTGTCATAAGACATGTAAAATGTTTACAAGTAAAATTTAGCTATTTGCCAGGTTAAACTATTTTTGTCTTTATTAATATTTATGAACAGTGACATAATGCAAAAACAGTATTGTGATTTAAATTAATTTAGTTAGAGGGAGCGTAATAAAATTGCAGCTTAGTTAGAATTATGATATGAGAGCAATTAAATGTATATTTGGCTTGTGGCTGAATTTCTACGTAATGTTTGTTTATTAATTATAAAATATATTATTCTGCAAAAGATATTGATGTAATTTTAGGAATAACACATATTTTGACAAAAAAGCACTGTATAGAAGTTATTCACAATTTGCTTAAATCAGCATGTATTGGGGTGATGTGAATTCATTATTCCTGTTAAGCGAAGGTTTAGTTCGCAGTGATAATTTCAGCCACAATATTTCAATCAAATTTTTGATCAACACGTAGTTTATGGAATAGAGCCGAGATCCACTACGATTCATTGAAGACTCCTTACGATCATGCCCGCGACACCTCGGCGAACATTCGGCGACAGCCTAGTCGCCGGCAGTCGCCTTAAAATCGCCTAAAGTGGGACAGGCCCTTTAGAAAATGTGCTAGTTTTAAGTTGCAGCAAAGCAGAGAGATAGAGAGGAAAAGGTAGGGTGGAGTGATCTGTGGTAGCATGGAGAGCAGGAACAATGTACAAAGCCAATGAGAGAGAGTGGGAGTAGGACAAAGATATAATGTGACAAGTTCAGGGTCACTCTTGTGAACCAAAGAGGGGTATTCTTATAAAAGTCACTCAAAATGTATTTGTTTTAAAAACAGAAAATATTTGAAACACTCAGCAAATCAGACATAATCTGTGAAAACAGAAAAAAAAACTTAACATAGAAACATTAACCTCATTTAACCTCATCTACTACATCTGGTGTTCTCGAATGTTGCCTCCTGTACATTGGATAGACTCCGTGACCATTTTGCCAAACACTTGCATTCCTCCTGCCATTTAACTCCTCTGTTAACCATTTTAACTTCTCTTCCCATTCCCATACTGATCTTTCTATCCGGGGCCTTCTCCATTGCCAGAGTGAGGCCACAGGTAAACTGGAGGAACAGCACCTCATACTCTGCTTGGGTAGCTTACAACCCATTGGTATGAACATTGGATTCTCCAATTTTAGATAACTACAAATCCCTTCTCTCCGCCACCCCCCTCCCCTGTGCCCCACCTGTACTCTCTCATCCTCCTCCCTTTCTACTGACGTTCCTTCCTCTAGCTTCACAATTTGCAACTCTTCCATCCTTTTGTCTCACACCTTCTGTATTTTCATCTCTGCTCTTTGTCCAACTATCTGCCTATCAAAACCGCTCCTCACCGGTATCAACCTAACCTGCCAAGCTTTGTCCCGCTCCTCCCCATCCCTCACAATCAGTCTGAAGAAAGCTCCCAACTCAAAATGTTTCCTATCCATGTTCTCCAGGGATGCTGTCCGACCCGCTGAGTTACTCCAGCACATTGTGTCTTTTTAAAAAAAACAAATGCAATGTTTCAGGCCTAAGAAAATTTGTTAGAACTGCATTTGATTTCTACAGTTTATTGAAGACAATATCATGAATAGTGAATGCAATAAACTAAACAGGAATTACATTCAAATCACTCCTTCAGCTGCAATCAGTGCTTAGTCCACTGGGCAATGGGAAAGAAGGAGATAAATGGGCATATTCTGTAGTTGCACAGTAAGGTGTCATAGGAAGCTGAGTGGCATACGAGATCACAGAGAGCCTAAAACTGGTGGAGTTTACAGATGGGAGGAAAATGTTTGTTCTTGCAAACAGTGCTCATGATCTGCAAGTCATTGTTTCTCCACCTCTTTTACTGGCAGTCAGGGTGTTTAAAAGAGGAATTGCATAGAGGTAGGCAATATGCATAGCAGAACAGCAATATAACATTGTGGGGTACGTGTGAAGAGCATAGATTGGGTAGATGGTAGGAATCTTTGCAGTGGAATCTAAAACTAGAGGGCATCGTTTTAGGATAGATGGTAGGAGGTTTAGAGGTGATCTGAAGAGGATTTATTTTACACCCAGAGGGTGGCTGGATTCTGGGATAGCCTGCCTGAGAGGGTGTTGAAGGCAGGTACTCTCACAATGTTAAAAACTTATCTATCTCGTTGTACCCCTGGGTACAATGACAATAAAGATATATTGTATTGTATTGTATTGTATTGTATTGTAAATGATCACCTGATTTGTCAATGCAAAGAAGTTCAAGATCCATCTGCTGGCAAGGTGATTAGTACAGACAGGTCCATTAGTTAGTCAACATGTACATGGTGGGTTGACTAGCCTGTTTCTGTGCTGGATGTCTCTGTGGCTAGACAAAAAATAAGTTTGCAAATGCCACTCTTTATCTACAAAGAGTTAACACTGACTTGCTTGCTGAATGGCCTCTTGTGCCACCATGTGAAGCCAGAGCAAGAGAACGCCAGTCTCTGGCCTTTTAAGCCTGCCCTGACATTCAATAAAATCATAGCTCACTTGACCGTAGTTTCAGTTGCACTTTCCTCCTTGTTCCCTGTAACCCATGACTCTCTGGCAACCTATCTTGAGCAAGAATTTCTCATGGATCATTCACAAAATTAACTAATTTCAAAAGCTGCGATTGTAATTCTGATCTCTGCTGTGTGCCAATATACAATCAGGCCATTGATCTGCAAATGAGCTGCCATGAAATAGCTGTGTGGTAGATATCCAATCTGTGCATAGACAGATTATTAACAGATGTGTTGGAAGGATCTGCAGATGCTTGCTTATACCGAAGACAGACACAAAATGCTGACGTAACTCAGCGAGACAGGCAGCATCTCTGGAGAGAAGGAATGGGTGACATTTCAGGTCGAGACCCTTCTTTCTCAGTCTGAAGAAGGGTCTCGACCTGAAACATCACCCATTCCTTCTCTCCAGAGATGCTGCCTGTGTTATTCCAGCATTTTGTGTCTATTATTAATAGATGTATGAGGTTTGAGTGTGATGGGAACTTCTACTTATTATGTGCTTCTATGTGCAGATTAACTTTGCCTATTCACCAGGATTTAACATGGGTGACTGCAGAGACAGCAGATGCTGGCATCTTGAGCAAAGCACAAAGTGCTGACGGACCTCAGTAGGGAAAAAACCTGATAAATAAAAAAAATGATAGTCCATGTTCTGCCTGAACCCCACTTGCCAGTCGGTACAATCATGCTTGGCTTTGATCATACTTTCCTTTCCTACTCAACCCCCACATCTCCTAATTCACCTTATGGATCTCTGTCATGAAGATACCCAACTGCTGAGTGGCCACAATCCTCTTGAGTAAAGAATTTCAAAGACAAAACCTGCTTATCAAAGAAATGTCACCTGGTTACAAATGCTCAACTCCTTATCCTGAGGCTTTATACCATGGAATAGCAACCTCTTAACATCGACCTTGTCAAGCCTTCTCAATCTTATTGCTTACTTGGTAGTGTTAAATGTGCTATAAAGTAGCATTGTTCACTGCATTTTGGATGAAAGCCATCTAATCCAAGGAAAAGGAATATATAACCTTTGCCAAGTTGATTTTATTGTAGATTCCTTGCATTCTATTTTCTTCCACTTTATCAACAATTAGTCATTATTTTCTGATATCTAAAGCTTTTTCAGCCCTCCAGCTCCCCTTGTCAACATAGTAAACTTCTGAGACAACTTTAATTCATCAAATGTTGGTGAATCTGGGGAACTTATTGCCACAGACGGCTGCCAAGTCAATGGATATTTTTTAAGGTAGAGATTGACAAATTCTTGATTAGTATAGGTGTCAGGGGTTCTGGGAAGAAGGCAGGAGAATTGTGTTGAGAGGGAAAGATAGATCAGTCATGATTGAATGGTAGAGGAGACTCGATGGTCCGAAAGGCCTAAGTCTGCTCCTAGAACCTATGAAGTCTGAAGAAGAGTCCCGACCCAATACATCGCCTATCCAATCCCCTACAGATGCTGTCTGACCAGTTGAGTTCCACCAGCCTTTTGTTGTTTGCTCAAGATTCTATCGTCTGCACTTCTTACTCAAGAGGAGGAATCCTGTTATGAGTAACTCACTTCCTAACTCCACAAAGAGTGTCCATTATCTGCAAGGCTCAAGCCAGGAGTGTAGTTGAATATTCTTCACTTGCCTGGTTGAGTACAGCTTCAACAACACTCAAGCAACTTGACACCAGAAACGATATAACAGTTCACTGGCTTATCCATCATGTGCTCCACCACTGATGCACAGTAGCAGCAGTCTGTACCATCTGCAGCAGGCAGATGATAAACTGGAATAGCATCAATTGCAGCAACTCTCCAATACTCCTTTGACACAATCTTCCAAACCCATGACCTTCACCAGCTAGAAGGATGGAACATTATCATCTGGAAATTGCCTTCCCAACCATATACCCTCCTGACTTGGAAATATGTTGCCATTCCCCCACCATGGCTGGGTCAAAATAGTGGAATTCTATCCATAACAGGATTGTGGGTATAGTCAAACCTCAAGGATTACAACAGTTCAAGAAGGCAGGTCACCACCACCCTCTCAAGGGCAATGAGGAAGGGGGCGATGAAATGTTGGCTCTGCCTGAAAAGCCCACATCACTTGAATGATTTTTTTTTTAATGAGGCTGGAAACTGCAGGCTTGTTACCTTCACATCAGTCATCAGGAAAATGTTAAATAAACCTCTATTAAGAACATTAGAGCATGATACATTGAAGAGATCAACATAATCAGCAAAATCAAAATGGTTTTATGCACAGAAAATCATGATAAACAACTGTTTGGAGTTGTTTGAAGAAATAACAAGTGATGTGAGTGAAGGGGAACAGATGTATGTATTATACATGATTTCCATAAGCATGTCAAAGAGCGATGCATTAAAGATTACAGTGGAAAATAAAAGGCTGTACTTTGGTGCAGCCAATAAAACTGCTACCTCACAACTCCAGAGACCCAGGTTCAATGTTGACCTCAGGTACTGTCTGCAGGGAGTTTAATTTAGAGATACAGTGCGGAAACAGGCCATTCGGCCCACTGAGTCCGGACTGACCAGCGATCCCAGCACATTAACATTATTCTACACGAGGGATAACTTTCACATAATTTATATACTAAGCCAATTAACCCTCCAAACCTTTACGTATTTGGAGTGCGGGAGGAAACCAAAGTTCTCGGAGAAAACCCACGTGGTCACGGGGAGAACGTACAAACTCCGTACAGACAGCACCCGTAGCCAGGATCGAACCTGGGTCTCTGGCGCTGTAAACGCTGTAAGGCAGCGACTCTACCGCTGCGCTACCGTGGCACCCTTGAGTCTGCACGTCTTCCCTGTGACCACATGGGTTTCCCCGGGAGCTCCAGTTTGCCCCCCACATCCCAAATACATGCAGGTTGGTGGATTATCTGACCACTGTGTGGAATGCCCATAGTGTGTAGGTGAATGGTAGAGTCTGGGAGAGGGTTGGTGAGAATGTGGGGAAAATAAAATGGGATTGGTGTAAGATTAGCACAAATAGATGGCTGATAGTCACCACAGACATGATGGACTGCAGAGCCAATTTTCTTGCCGTATCTTTCCAAGACTGTAAAACTTTGTGAAGTAGGCAGGAACATTGTGGTTTCGACTTGATGATTGGGTGGCAGGTAGGAAACATTTACTCAATACTGTGCCTTGTGGATGATGGAAAAGGCTTGGGGAATCAGATTGTGCTATGTATAGGATCTGCAAAATGCACTACAATGCTCACCCAGGCTGCCCCACCAACACCTTTCAAAGCAACAATCTTTACCAATAAGAAGGATAAGGGCAGCCAGCACCTGGGAACACTAGTGCCTGAGGTTTCTTCTTTAAACTACACATCATCCTGGCTTAGAAATATGCTGCTAGGTTCACTGTCACTGCTGGGTCTGAATCCTGAAACCCTGAACTAACAACTGCAATTGTGAAGCATCTTTCCCTGAAGGATTGAAGCAGTTCAGAAATGTGATTAACATCAGCTTCTCAAACGCAACTGGGGATGGTCAGTAAATATAGGCCTTAATAGCAGTGCCCAGATTCCAAATGGTGCCGTCACCGATGGCAGCCTCGCCAACGGACTGTCTGCCTTTTGGTCTTTTTTGTTATTTTTAGTGTGTTTTAAAAGGTTTGCGTTAATGTTCTCGGGTTTGTTTTGTGTGAGGGGTGGGGGAGGGGTCAGGGGAAACTTTTTTTCAATCTCTTTGCTTATCGGAGATGCGATTGTTTTCCGGATCGTATCTCCGGTCGCTCTGCGGCCTAACATCATGGAACTGGAGACTTTGCTCGAGATTGACTTTGAGCCCCACCGCAGGGCCGTGGATTTACCATCTTAGCCTGCGATCCCTTGCCTGGGATCGGCATTCCAACCACAGCCTGTAGATTTCACCATCGAGGAACTCGCCGTCTCGGGTAGAGACTGATGTCAGGAAGCTCCAAAATCGCACAAGGTTCGACTAGCTCCGACCCGGGGTCCGATCGCCCGGCACGGGGGAGCTGAGATCCCCCCCCGATGCGGAAGCTTGATCGCCCCGACGCAGAGGACTCAACGGCCGTTTGCGCAAGCCAAGATCGCCCCAACAATGGAAGGTTCGAGTGCCCCGACCGCGGGAGAACAAAGAAGGGAAGAGATGAACTTTTTTTGCCTTCCATCACAGTAATGAATGTGGGGAAGTTGCTGTGGTGGATGTTCATGTTAAAAATTTCTTTGTGTGTCTTGTTGCTCTTTATTGGTATAGCTGTATGGCAAATCTAACTCCTCGTATGTTGCAAAACATACTTGGCTAATAAAGTACTATTATAATTATGATTATGATTTTTCATAAGTCATCCAGCACAAGTACAGAATGAATGAACAATCAATTAAATCTCTGTGAAAACTTTACTCCATTTCATGGAAACAAAAGGAATAAGGCCAGATTTGGAAGCATTCTTTGTTGACTCTGTCTCATTCAATTTCAATTGAGCTTTAGAATTTTCAGAGCAAGACTGAAATGTCAATAATATTTACCAACTTGCTTTCTTACAATCAAAGAAAACTGACTTCTGAAACCAAAATTCACCAAGAACTGATCAGTACAGTAAAGAGCTACACGGTAAAGGGCGGCACGGTAGCGCAGCGGTAGAGTTGCTGCTTTACAGCGAATGCAGCGCCGGAGACTCAGGTTCGATCCTGACTACGGGTGCTGCACTGTAAGGAGTTTGTACGTTCTCCCCGTGACCTGCGTGGGTTTTCTCCGAGATCTTCGGTTTCCTCCCACACTCCAAAGACGTACAGGTATGTAGGTTAATTGGCTGGGTAAATGTAAAAATTGTCCCTAGTGGGTGTAGGATAGTGTTAATGTACGGGGATCGCTGGGCGGCACGGACTTGGAGGGCCGAAAAGGCCTGTTTCCGGCTGTATATATATGATATGATATGATGATACACATCAGAATCACAGATAAGGCAACTTGTTCAGTTTAGAGATACAGCATGGAAACAGGCCCTTTGCCCACTGAGTCCACGCTGACCTTTGAGCACCCTTTCCTACTAGTTCTATGTTAACCCACTTTCATATTCACTCACTACACACTAGGGGCAATTTACAGAGGCCATCTACAAACCCACACATCTTTGCAATGTGGGAGGAAATTAGAGCCCCCAGAGGAAGCCCATACTGCCAAAACAAAGAAACAGAAAATAGGTGCAGGAGTAGGCCATTCGGCCCTTCGAGCCAGCCATTTAATATGATCATGGCTGATCATCCAAAATCAGTACCCCGTTCCTGCTTTCTCCCCAGATCCCTTGATTCCGTTAACCCTAAGAGCTAAATCTAATGGGAGATATCAATGGGAGAACGTGAAAACTCCACACAGACAGCATTTGAGGTTAGGATCAAATCTGGGTCTGGCGTATGAGGCAGCAACTCTGCAAGCCATTTAGGGTGTGATGGTTTGTTTATAAACTAGCTATGTTCAGTCAAGGTCATCTGCATTGCAATTAGGTTCTTTACCCTCAAACAAGAGAGAAAAAAATTAAAACATCCATTGTCTTGTAGCTCAAAAACAAGGAAGCTGAAGAAAAAGTTGCATTAAGGAAAAGTGCCAGGCAACAACCTCATTCTAGTGTGGATGCTGGGTTTGGACTTGGATATGGGGGAGCTCTGCTGTGATCACATAGATTACTGACATGAATTACATGTCAAACAATTGCCTGGCCGCAGTACAAGAGGCACAAGACCCAGTGAGCTGAAACCCAGCAAGGAGTTAAAGAGGAAAATTGAACCTTACCAGAAAAATAGTTTGTAATATAACAAAGGCTGATGAAATAGATTTTGGAAAGAGCAAAATAACAAAGATACTACAAACACACTGACTCCCACATTTACAATATAAATAAATAACTAGAAGTAGTGATTCAAGTCCCCCGAGCTCCAGGCAAGCTCCTGGACTTTAGATATGTGGAGAGGTTGGATAAGTTGAATTTGTATTCCCGAGGGCAAATGAGGCTGAGTGGTGACCTGATATATATAACATTATAAAGGCATGTATAGGGTAGATAGTCTGAATCTTTTCCCCCCCCCCATGGTAGAGGCGTCAAAAACAAGAGGACATGGGTTTAAGGTGAGAGGAAGGATTTTAAAAGGGTATTGGGAGGTAAGTTGTTTTTTTTGTTGCACAGAGTGGTTTATATCTGGAACTCGCTGCCTGAGGAAGTGGTGCAATCAGATACAATCACTTAGTTTAGGAGATATTTTATACAGGCACTTAAATAGACAAAGCATTGCAAATTGCAAGTGGGCATGCACATGGTGAGTCAAAAACCCTGCTTTTGTGCTAGACAACATTACGCTACTAATTCATTTTAGGAGTTAGAGAAATAATGAAATCTTAATTTTTTCAAACGTTTTATCTTTAATCACTCACGCCTTTCAGCATAGGTCCACAATGTTATAGAATTATGCAGTATGGCAACAAATCCTTCAGACTAACTTGTCCATGCTGACCAAGATGCCTATCTGATAATCTTATTTGCAGACGTTTAGCCCATAACCATCTAAACGTTTTCTCACGTCGTATCTGTCCAAATGTCTTTTAAATTATGCAATTGTATCTGTGTCTACCACCTGGGGAACAGACTACCAACTGATGTCTACTACAAACACACTGACTCCCACGCATACATTGACTGCACCTTCTCCCACCCTGCCTCTTGCAAGGATACCATCCCATACTCTCAATTTGTTGTGCAACTGCACAACAGAAACACATAGGGCTGCAAGTACATAGTTCCCTGAAACAAAGTTCCCACCATTCACACAGGATGGTGGATATATGGAATGAGCTGCCAGAGGAGGTAGTTGAGGCAGGTACTATAACAACATCTAAAAGACATTTGGGACAGGTACATGGATAGGAAAGGTTTAGAGGGATATGGGCCAAATGTATGCAGGTGGGATTAGCATAGATAGGGCATCTTGGTCGGCATGGGCAGATTGGACAATAGGACCTGTTTCCGTGCTGTGTGAACTCTAATTTGGCAAGTAAATTTATTCATCGTGCTTGGCTAATGGCTGATATAAGTGAATGAAGTAGAACATTTATTTGTTTAGACAAATTATTATATTACTGATTAAGAGTTCCCAATGTTGGGTAGATTGATGGGAAAAAAATCATTGATAAACGAAGCTAGATTTTAATCGATATGCATATCGGCAACTTCATCTAGAAACAAAAAATGCATTGCTTAGAGTTCTACAAACAGAAACAGGCCCCACGTCATAAACTCGTCCTAGAAGATCGTTGCTTAACCAAAATAGTTCCACATGTCCACACTTGGCAATATCCCTCTAAATCCTTCCTATCCATGCACCTGTCTAAGTCTCTTTCACATGACATAATTGTACCTGCCTCGACCACATCCTCTGGCACTTTGTTCCATTTACACACCACCCTCTGAATGAATGTTGTTTCTCAGAACCCTTTCCTCTTTGGTTCTTTCCTCTTTCACTGTAAACCTATGTTCTCTAGTTATAGACTTCCCTACTCTAGGGAAAAGAGTGTGGCTATTCACTTTATCTTTGTCCCTCATAAAACAATTCATGGTTTTATATGCCTCTGTAAGGTTACCCCTCAATTTCCTATGCTGTAAGGCAACTCTACCGCTGTGCACTAATAAAACAAGTATCTTTGATGCGTTACAGAATCATACAACAGTTGTAGCACATGGGACGGCCATTTAGCCCACCGTGTCTGAGTCGGCTCTCTTTGAAAGCAACTCTGTACTTTAATCCAACCGGGAAGTTGCTAGCAAAGTGGCAAATCTATAACCCTGCAAGTTTTTCTTCACAATCTATTTATCCAATCCTTCGTTAAGGCCACAATGGAACGTATTTCCATCACATTCCTTGCGATCGATTGACCAAATGCCATGGAATTTTCTGGAGTCTAATTTTTATGTTCTGAACGCTTGGCTTCCACAATGAATGCAACCGTCCCATCATCACTAATATATTTGTTCTGTCAAAAGGGGCAGACATATCCGGTGATGTTGATGGAAGAGTTGGGGATATTGGCTTAATTTTTTTTGTTTTTTAAAGAATAACTAAAAACCTGGTGCTTGATTCATTTGCTGAGCATTGCTTGCCAATTTTAGCGCATGCCCCAAGATATTTGTGAGGTCATGTTTAAATGTGATGTCAATCTGCATCAATCTATGTAATCTCATTGAACTCAAATTGCCTTTTGTAATTGTACTGATGCGACCGAGCGGCTGGTTTGAAAATGCATATCTCTAGGTTCAGGAACAGATTATTTCCAGTTATCAGGCAGCTGAACCATCCTCTCATCTCGCTAGAGTACGGTCCTGACCTCCCATCCACCTCATTGGAGACTTTAGAACTATCTTTAATCAGACTTTATTATGCATTAAATGTATTACCTTTTATCTGTACACTGTAGACGGCTTGATTGTAATCATGTATAGTATCTTTGACTAGATAGCACATAACAAAAGCATTTCACTGTACCTTGGTACACGTGACAATAGTAAGCTAAACTAAACCAAAGTAGCAAAGCATTTCCAAGGGCACTTAAGAGTTAACCACACTGAATCTATACACTAATACTCTCGTTTGTTATCCTGTTTGTGACTGAACTTCAGCCAAAAAGGTACAAGATAGCGCGACAATTTTAGGCCCACCTTAAAGGTCACTTTAGGTCACTTTAGTGATAATGCTAGTTTTTTTTAAATCGGTTATATTTTTAAAGTTATTCACATCTTTAAGTTTAAAAGAGGGGGAGGGAGGGGGAGGAGGGAGGTAGGGGGGAAGGGGGGAGTGGGGGAGAAGGGGGAGGGGAGGGGAGGGTTGAGGAGAGAGTGGAGGGGGGGAGGACAGGGTGCTAGACCAATGCAGGAAAGGTTTGGGCCCAACGGGTCCATTTGGTCTAGTAACTTTATAGAATAGTCTGAAGGAAATAATGTAACTAGTTCATGATTCAGAATCTAGCTCTATTCCTTCCTGAAAGTGTTATCCTTGCAATTAGGGCAGCAGAGTGGCACGACTAGTAGAGCTCTTAGGGCTAACGGAATCAAGGGATATGGGAAAAAAGCAGGAACGGAGTTCTGATTTTGGATAATCAGCCATGATCATATTGAATGGTGGTGCTGGCTCAAACGGCCGAATGGCCTACCCCTGCACCTATTTTCTATGTTTATTCCGAAGCAAAATAATCAAATTTGTCGATGAGTCACAGTTTTAATTAAAATCTTAAAAAGCTGCAACTTTTATTTTTAAAATGGTATAAATGAACTGCAAACAAAGGCTGGCATAATTTCTAATACTAACAGTTTCTACTAAATCAAATGCATGCCGGGCAAAATTAGGTAATCCTAGGAAAGGGAAAAGATTTGCAAACATATGCTCCTCTGAGCTACGTTGAAAAACAATGCTCCAGTCTAACATAACAAACATACCTCAATTTTTGTGTCATTGTTATTGTCCACAGCTGGTTGAATATCAAAGATCTTGGTCGGATCGGCGAAGTCCTGCTCTGGGCTTGCTCTGTTTGTGTCCACTGACTTGGGTTGCTGTCGCTTCAACCGATGATTGTAGGTTTTAATGTCTACAAAGACATCTGAAGATAACCTTTGGCTAAGTGCATAGAATGCTCCTGGGGGACGAATGATACATAAACAAAAGGTCAGGGAACATAGAAAATCATGTTATTCTAATGAACATGAAAAATATTGTAAGATCCGTAAAGTAATATGGAGTATTAATCTCTGCACAAAATGTTAAAAATATAATGCAGGACCTCGCGAGTCAAACAAGACAATCAATATTGATAGGTCAACTAGGATACACTGTTAGTGAATGCAAAACCAACTCTATGCATTGAATCTGCCTTCTCTTGATTGTCAACTGTAACTTGTAATCTGCAGCTATCAATAGAGTTGGTTTTGAAAAGTAAGGCGAAGTAAAAAAAAAGAGCTGACTATAAAATTGCAAATACCAGGTTGTTATATGTATGGAAAATAAAATGTAGACATGCTTTCATGTCATGTTCATTATTATAACTATTAAATACATGTATAGAAATGGAGATCAGTAAGGGACGATTTTGTCTTGAGTAATTGTGCAATTAACTACCTTAATAGTTGTACCAGCCTAGTTTCCAATGAGAAAAGCCCAAGGCTAACCCAGCTCTCCTTATGACTACAATGCTTCTTTCCAGACAACATCCTGAAGAATCTATTCTGCACTTTGTCTACTGCTACCACAACCTATTGTACATAATGCACCGTCCATTTTCCATAAATTCATAGTCCATAAATTCCGTTTCCCAACACTCTGCCTGACTGTCCAAATGATCTATATCTTGCTGTATCTTCAGACAACATTCTTCAATATCTATGACACCCATAATTTTTGTTTGTCTGCAAACATACTAATCAGACTCCCTGCCTTCTCATTCGAGCCAACTGATTTTGCTTATATTCTTCCAGTCAAGTTGTGTAGGAAAATAACTGCAGATGCTGGTACAAATCGAAGGTATCACAAAATGCTGGAGTAACTCAGCAGGTCAGGAGGCAGGTCTCTGGAGAGAAGGAATGGGTGACGTTTCAGGTCGAGACCCTTCTTCAGACTGATGTGGAGACCCTTCATCAGTCTGAAGAAGGGTCTCGACCCAAAACATCACCCATTCCTTCTCTCCAGAGATGCTGCCTGACCCGCTGAGTTACTCCAGCATTTTGTGATACCTTCTTCCAGTCAAAATAACGCCCATCCACCACTACCCTCTGCCTCCAATCATCAAGTCAATTTTTTGGATCCTGTTTTCCAACACACCTCAGATCCCTTGTGTCTCACCATTTTTAGTCTTCACTCTAAAAACTTTCTCCAACTTAGAATTACTTGATACTCATAGGCAATGTCTATTGAATCCATATTCTACCAGCCAAAAAAGTTAAGTCACTGAATGATTTTATGGTGCTCTTAATGTCAATGGCACTCTAATAATATGTGTTTACAATTTTTTTGTAAAACAATTGCTGTAAGATTTGTTAACAGCAACCTTTGTTACACAACCTGTAACAGTGCACTGTCACATCATTTTCATTTCAGGATGAATTCTGGCATAAACTTTATGCCAACAAGATTACAGGAGTATAGCTACAAGGGAAAGTCAAAGATTTCCAGTCCATGTGAAAATACAGCTTGCAAATTATATTTTGAAAAAAAATAACATGCCTTTACTCATAGAACACTTGCACTTTGCTTCCCGCCCTCGGTTGCAGATGGTTAAAAGAGGACAGGAATGACTGAAAGAGCAATGTTATTAGTATCCATGCTGACATCTACTGTAGCATCTGGGAAAACAGCTGCTCCTCATTTGAGCACGTCAGACAAATCTACACAACCGTTTGTGGCAACATCATCACTGTCATGAAACTGAGAAGGTCAAGCCCAAGAGATCTTTATTTTGAAAAAGAAAACTAAAAAGGAGGTCATTAAGCTTTTCATAGACTATACGCCATCAAAGTAAACCTATAACTATCCACCATTAAGGCCATCCACTCATTCCCACTCAGGACGATTCCCAATTTCAATTCCAAAGGCTATATTCATATATATAAATTGCAGGACCCACACAATTGCATGTTGCATATTTTTTAGATTAGATTTAGAGATACAGCGTGGAAACAGGCCCTTCGGCCCACCGAGTCCGCACCGCTCAGCGGTCCCCGCACATTAACACTATCCTACACACACGAGGGACAATTTTTACATTTGCCCAGCCAATTAACCTACAAACCTGTACGTCTTTGGAATGTGGGAGGAAACCGAAGATCTCGGAGAAAACCCACGCAGGTCACGGGGAGAACGTACAAACTCCTTACAGACGGCGCCCGTAGTCAGGATCGAACCTGAGTCTCCGGCGCTGCATTCGCTGTAAGGCAGCAACTCTACCGCTGCGCCACCGTGCTTATTGTGCTATCAGTTGCGAGACAAGGTTTCTAGAACAGTTACTGGAAATACAATCCAGTCACCCACAGCTCTCTGTGTAAAAAAACTCACCACCACATCTCCTTTAAACATCATCCCCCACTAGTCATTTCCACCCTGGGAAAAAGGTTCTGACTGTCCAACTTGTCTGTGACTCTCATAATTCCACATATTTATATCAGGTCTCCGCACAACCACTGACATTACAGAGAAAACAACCAAGTCTGCCCAGCCTCTCCTTATAACTAATGCCTTCTAATCCAGGCATCATTGTGATAAACTTCCTCTACAGAAGACACAGGGTGCTAAAGTAGCTCAGTGAGTCAGTCAGCATCTCGGGAGAACATGGATAGGCGATGTTTTAGGTCAGGACCATTCTTTAGTCTAATTGTAGGGGAGTTGTTCAGGCACAACCAGGATATCAGAACTTACACTCCATCCATCACTCTCCACCCCCCCCCCCCCCCCCCCACCACCCTGGCCACCACGTACAATGTCTAAAGAAGGATCCTGACCCAAAATGTTGCTTATCCAAATTCTCCTGAGATGCTGCCTGACCCACTGAGCTACTCCATCACCCCAATCTTCTTTTGTAAACTAGCATCTGCAGTTCCTTGCTTCTAAACTCTACACTCTCTCCCTAGCCTCCATAACTTTTCTGGACATGCGCAGCACACAATACTCCCAATATGACCTAACTAAAGTCCTATAAAGCTGCAACATACCTTCCTAACTATTATACACAATGCTCCGACTGATGAAGACAAGTATACCTTACACTTCTGTACCACTCTGTTCATTGCATTACCACTTTCAGGGACCAATGAACTTGGACCTCAAGATCTCTCTGTTCATCAATGCTGGTTAATGGTCTTACCATTAACTGTTTACTTTTCCCCTTACATTCAACCTCTCAAAGTGCAAATCGCCAACACTTGCTTGGATCAAACTCCATCTGCCATTTCTTGGCCCATTTCCGTGGTTGACCTATATCCCACTGTATACCTTAACAGCCTGCCCCGCTGTCAGCAACTCCAAAAATGTTGGTGTAATCTACAAACTTACGAACCGACACATCTATATTTACATCCAATTTATTCAAGCACATCACAAATAGAGGTCCCAGCACAGAATCCTGTGGAATTCCACTGGTCACAGATCTCCAGCCCCCACCAGAACCCTCTGTTTTCCAGCAGTAAGCCAGTTCTGAATCCAAACAACCAAGCCACCATGCTTCTTAATCTTCTGAATGAGTTTACGATGACGGGCTTCATCAATATACCTTACTAAAATTGATGTAGACAATATCACGGCCTCAGCCTCATCTATCACCATCACCTTCTCAAAAGGCTCAATCAAATTCATACAACATGATCTGCCGCAGACTTTAAAGACCTTCAAAAAACATTATTACAATCCTTGAAAAACTACTCAAGACTAAGGTAAAAACTTGATTCTGTGCAGGAACAGTGAATAGCTGCAGTAACAGCTGCACCTCAGTGTCTATCTCCACACAGGCCTACCTCAGATGCTATTAGTTTTACAGTGTAACGATGGTGCACATGACATTCCCATTGTTAACACAACTGCAGAATATAGACCATTATGTGTTGCTTTTCACAATACTGTGATAATGCATTTACATAATAATCCATTTTTTGTCCTGACATGAAAAGTGACTAGACTGCTGGTACATTTATATCAAAGGCAAAAAAAAAAGCAAGAATTTTTGATTCATAGACAGAGGGATTTTTGCATATACCTTAGGAACTTAAGCACTGCTGTTTTTCACACAAAGGGTGGTGGGTGTATGGAACAAGCAGCCAGAGGAAGTAGTTGAGGCAGGGACTATTCCATCATTTAAGAAGCAGTTAGACAGGTATAGGACATGGGACATGGATAGGACAGGTTTGGAGGGATATGCTGGCAGGTGAGACTACTGTATCTTGGACATGTTGGTCGGTGTGGCCAAGTTGGGCCGAAGGGCAGGTATATCACTCTTTGACTCTATGACCTCGTTCACATATAGAAAGGAAGATCAGATCCTGCAAGGAGCTTCACCCGACGGCCGCACGGCCGGACGCAACAAGACCAGTGGGTCGTCGCCTGCAGGGGGGAGCCGCCAAGCCGGACCCTGCTCATCCCCCGAAGACCAGAGAGTGGAGAGGAAGGAGCCGGCGACAACATTCACGAGGAGCATGGGCCGGTAGGAGATTGAACCAGGGTCTCACCTTCCGCTCCCTCAGGGTCAGCTGCGGGACGTGCACTCAAGCTCAAAGGCTGAAGGTGACCGGGTGAGGAGAAGGACAACGGTTTGTGGGACAATCCAGACAGTGATGGTTGGAGGCCCCGTAGCAGCCGAGGGCTCGCCTGGATCGGGCGCTGCTTAAGAAGACCGAGAGGGTGGACCACACTGGACTTTCTAAATGGCGCCAAAACCCAGGACTATTTCTGTACACTTTGCTAATTGGGGATTGTGCTTAGGTACGGCAATACTTTACTGAACTGTATGGGAAAAAAAGAATTTCACTGTGCATTTGCACATGTGACAATAAATCACCATCGACCATTGACCATTGAGTCATTTGTGCATATGTGCAGGGCAGGTTGAGAGATTCTGGGCTCCACCAATAGAGGCATTGAACATAAAGGAACTCATGACGAAACATTATAAAAAACACTGTGACCCATTCAAGATACCATGCATTGGAAAAAGATGTGAATGTCTTAAAAAGGGAGCAGGAGGTTTATCATATGACATGAGAGATGGGGACTTTAGTTGTATAGATAGACTGAAGAGGTTAACACACACTTCCGAGGCTGAATCGCTTCGTCCTTGCGAAGTTTCTTTTTGTTTCTGCAAATGATAGAGCAACTAATTTTATCAAATATCAAACAAATAATGGAGTCATAACTCTTGAATGATCTATCATTTTTCCTACAGCGTAGCCTAACGACATAAACAATGCTTGGTCAGCAAACACGGAGTAGGAGTTCAGCAAGCATCGTGCAAAGATTTAATAACAAGATGCTTCAGAACATACAACAGCACAATACCGAAACAGACTCTTTGCCCTACAATGTCTGTGACAGACATGATACTCGGTTAAACTAATCTCCTCTGCCTGCACATGATCCATATCCTTCTATTTCCTGCATATTGATTTGCCTGCCTAAAAGCTTCTTGAACGCCACTATCGTGTTTATCTACATCAACATCCTTGGCTGCTCATCCCAGGCACACCACTCTCTGTGTAAAAACGTACTGAACATCTCCTTTAAACTTTGCCCCTCTCACCTTAAAGCTATGCCCTCTAGCCTTTGGCATTTCCACCTGGGAGAAAGGTTCTAACTGTCTATCGTATCTATGCCGCTCACAATTTTATTAATGTCTTTAATAAATCCCTTCCCACACAAACCATCCCCTCCCCAGGTATTTTCCGCTGCAACTGCAGGAGATGCAACACCTATCCCTCGGCTCCATCTAGGGACCCTGACAATCCCTTCAGGTGAGGCATAGGTTCACTTCCACCTCTTCCAACCTCATCTACCGTAGCTGATGTTCTCGGTGTGGGCTCCTATATATCGGCGAGACCAAACGCAGACTGGGCGATTGTTCCGCTAAACACCTAAACTCGGTCTGCCTTGCCCTTTGCGATTTCCTGGTTGCCAAACATTTCAATTGAGACAAAGGTTCACCTGCACCTCCTCCAACCTCATCTATTGCATCCGCTGCTCTAGATGTCAACTTATTTACATCGGCGAAACCAAGCGCAGGCTCGGCGATCGCTTCGCTGAACACCTGCGCTCGGTCCGCATTAACCAAACTGATCTCGCAGTGGCCGAGCACTTCAACTCCCCCTCCCATTCCCAGTCTGACCTTTCTGTCATGGGCCTCCTCCAGTGCCATAGTGAGGCCCACCGGAAATTGGAGGAACAGCACCTCATATTTCGCTTGGGCAGTTTGCAGCCCAGTGGTATGAACATCGACTTCTCCAACTTTAGATAGTTCCTCTGTCCCTCCCTTCCCCTCCTCCTTCCCAGATCTCCCTCTATCTTCCTGTCTCCACCTATATCCTTCCTTTGTCCCGCCCCCCTGACATCAGTCTGAAGAAGGGTCTCGACCCGAAACGTCACCCATTCCTTCTCTCCCGAGATGCTGCCTGACCTGCTGAGTTACTCCAGCATTTTGTGACTAAATCAATTTTAATTCCCCCTCCCATTCTAACCTTTCTGTCCTGGGTCTCCGCCATTGTCAGAGTGATGGCAAACGCAAATTGGAGGAACTGCACCTCATATTTCGCTTGGGCAGCTTACAACCCAGAGATATCAATATTGATCTCTCTAATTTCAAGGAAACCTTGCATTCCCTCACTCTCCGAGCCTCCCCCCTCCCAAGTCTTCCTGCTAGTTTCACTGTTCGTATCTCTTCGTTATCACCTGTTCCACAGCCAACAATGGACCATTGTGCGCTCCTTGGCCAACAGTGCAGCTCTGATTTGTTCTGTACATTTCCGTACCTCTCGTCCCTCTCTCCCCTGAAGAAAGGTCTCAACCCGAAACATCACCTATTCCTTTTCTTCAGAGATGCTGCCTGACCCGCTGAGATACTCCAGCATTTTGTGTCTATCTTCATTAATAAATATCTGTTAGTTTATCTCGTCAAACTGTGAACTGTCGCCATGTCAATCCACTGTTGCTTTCCTCAAGCCACCAACCTACAACCTTGCACGTCCAGAAACAAGGAACTGCAGGTTCTAGTTTACAAAAGAGGACACAAAGTGCTGCAGTAACTCAGCGGGTCAGGCAGCATCAAGACCCGAAGCGCCATCTATCCATGTTCTCCAGAGATGCTGTCTGACCCACTGAGTTACTCCAGCACTTTGTGTCATCCGCCTTCAACTTCTAGATCAATTACGTATTTGCTTATTTTTAAATGCTTCCATTTACCACACTAGGTGGCAGCCTATTCCTGATATGCAGAATTACAATCATTAAGGAATTATTGTTTGCAGGCTGAGGAGGTTTGTCTTAAATGCCATCATGTTCCAGTCCACACCCTGTCCCCTACCCCCAATATGAAATTATGGTTCTGTGTAGAATCTTCTTCACATACGAGTGCTTTGGTTACCGATCCCTCAGTGGAACCATGATTGTCTTGTCCATGATAGACACAAAATGCTGGAGTAACTCAGCATCTTTGGATAGGAGGAATGGGTGACGTTTCCGGTGGAAACCCTTCTTCAGACTGAGAGTCAGACACAGAGATAAGGAAGTGTAAGGTATGAAAACGAGTTATTAAAGGAGATGGGATCAAGGAAAATGTAGAATAGATCATTGTTAGCTCGGAGCTTTGTTAGCTTGTCTGTGAAACTTGTACCAAAATCAATACAATTAAAAAATACTATGATCGCCACACTGCACACTCCCACTCCTGCTGATGATAAACCATCTAACAAAACAAACAACCTCAACTCCCCACCCAATAACTTGGGAGTAAAATTTATGGATGAGGTTTTTTGAGGCAAACTCAGTAATTAGAAGTGGCACTGATCCATTAATTAGGATATATTCGGATATATTGCGAATGTACCTGCAATCCACTACTTTCATAATAGATGCAAGGCTTCTCATAGCCTTGTTCTCAGAATATCATAACTCATGTTAAGATGGAGAGGGCCCACTGTACTTAGGATAACAGCAAATCACATTGTGCAGATAGGGCAGTGATATACTCCTCTGGCAGGATGCAGGAGATGAGGGTCCCCGGTGACCCACTACACCTGTGGGAAGTGCGTCCAGCTGCAGCTACGGACTGACCACATGAAGGAACTGGATCTGAACAGAATCAGCATTACCTGGATGCAGGGAGCATCCTAGATGGAAGTTTTATCAAGATTGTAACACCCAAAAAACTGGCAAAAAGTATCTGGGTGACCACCAGGAAATGTAAAGAGAGTAGGTAGAGTGTGCAGCACTGCGGCCTTTCCCCTCCAAAGCACATATATCCTTTCGCATACTGTTGGTGTGGGGGGGGGGTGGATGACCATTCAGAGGGGAGCTGCAGCAGCAGCAGGGAGATCAGTGGCACCGACTGGCTCTGAGGCACAGCAGGAAGGGTGAAATTAGATAATGATAGGATATTCAATAATGGAGGGACAGACAAGAGATTCTGTGGCCACAAATGGGACTCCAGGATGGTGTGTTGTCTCCCTGTCTCTACACTCTCTCCCAAGCCTCCACATCTCTTCTGGAATGTGGCGATGAGCACTGCACACAATACTCCCAATGCGGCCTAACTAAAGTCCTATGAAGCTTCCTGACTATTATACTCAATGCCCCAACTGATGAAGGCAAGCATACTGCTCTATCTATTGCATTACCACTTTCTCAGGAAAATTGAACGGACCTCAGGATCTCTCTGTACATCAATGCTGATTAACGGTCTTACTATTAACTGTTTACTTTCGCCTTACATTCAACCTCTCAAAGTGCTAGATCCCACACTTGCTTGGATTAAACAGGAAGGGTGAAATCAGATTAAGATAGGAGACTCAAAAGTTAGAGGGCCAGGGATTATGTGGTCGCAAATGGACTCCAGGATGGTGTGTTATATCCCTGTGCCAGGATAATCCGGATGAATGCATGGCTGAGGAGCTGGTACAAGGGGCAGGGATTCAGGTATTTGGACCATTGGGATCTCTTCTGAAGCAAAGGTGACTAGTACAATGAAGTACAAAAAAATAGACAGAGTAGACATGTTCCAAAGCTCTCCATCTTCTTTAGAGCAGCAAAATTCGAGATTTTCCTGAAAGAAGTGTCCAGGGAAATGAGCTTCTGGGAGAACATAATTCTGCAAGTACCCGCTTTGACGTATTTTAACAGCAGACTTTGGAGAAATAACACTTACATCAGTACCTGTTTGTAGTATTGATGATGTAAGAGGAGTCATTAAGATGGGAACACAGAATTGATCAAGTTTATCCAAGAATAATATGGGAAGCTGCAGAAAAAATTGTGGGAGCCCCAGCTGAGATACATGCATCATTGTTAGGCATGCGTGAGGTGCCAGAAGATTAGAGGGTAATGGATGTTGTGCATTTATATACGGACTGCAAAGAAAATCTTGGGAACTATAGACCAGTAAGCCTAACAACTTGATAGGTCGGTTACAGGAAGAAGTTCCGAGGGAAATACATGCACTTGGAAAGACAGAGAGACAACAATAACAACATTTAAAAGATATTTGGACAGGTACATGGATTGGAAATGCTTGAGGGATCTGGATCAAATGCAGGCAACATTTAGATGGGCATTTTGGTCGGCATGGACAAATTGGGTCACAATATCTAATTCTGTGCTGTGTGACTCTATGACTGTTTCTAAAAATATAGACCACACTTTGTATGGACTGTGAATTACAATGGAAACAAGCATGTTCCAAATTTCCTGCAACAAATACCCATTGTACAGAAGAAAAAAATCAGGTTATTTTTGGTCTCACAAAAAATGCAAATATCTACTGCATTCCACGTGTTTGTATTGAAAAAAACTGAAAGGAAAGAATCCTCAAATTAATGGCTAATTACTAGGTAATCAAGTTAAATGCAGGTACCACTACTGATGAAGCTAAACCTTGTGAAATAATCCTTTGCAACTAGTGAACGAAAACAACCTTCCGCAGGATGATTTGATACAATTTGTACAAAGCTCCTTTTAATTCGTTGCACCTTGCTCAAATTATGCTGCCAGAGGGAATCACCTTTCCCACAAATACAGATAACACAGAATTCCACTGAAGCTTTTCCATGCATCTATCATTTCACAGGCAGTTGCCTCAAACATGGCAGATAATTACAGCACATTCTGCATCCAATATTGCTGAACAATCATCAGGACTCTAAAATTGCTTCATTACCTGCTACAATAGATCTCTACAACCAAAAATCAAAAATTCTGCAGGAAATTGGCATGTTGGAATTTATAGTGTGTTGCCGAGGTTTTCTTCAAGGTCAAAGATCTTGGAATCAAATTTCCTGTTGTCCAAGACAAGATCACTCATCTCAGAAGTTCAATCAAATACAACAATATAGATCTTAATCATCATGATGGAGCAGAAGAGTAATATAATGGCTGAAAAATGTGTAATTTTGTATTATTACCAGATTTTTCAATGATGAATGAGTTTTCTATCTGCTCCATTAACTCAAACATTTAAAATCATTTTTCTTGAAATGGATTAAAGTGTTATTTAACGCTACAAACGCAGAAGCTGAATTTTGTGTTCCAATCTTAATGACTCCTCTTACATCATCACTACCACAAACAGTCACTATTATGAGTGTTACATCTCCAAAGTCTGCTGTTACAATGCATCAAAGGGTTTCTTGCAGAATTATGTTCTCCCAAGAGCTCATTTCCCTGGACACTTCCTTTGGGAAAAACTCAATTTTTGCTCCAAAGAAGGTGGAAAGCTTTGGAACATCTCTACTCTGTTAATTATTTTCCAATTTCACTTTCTTATTTACAGGGTGACTTGTGAGTATGGGTTCTAGCTAAATCTGAACATTGCTGTCAACTCATGGTGCCTGCCACATATAAAGCATGTTGTGTTAGTTAATAAAAGATTATTGAGATTATTAAGATAGATGCACTATTATTGTTTGCTTGTTTTCATGTGTATGTATGTGTGTGCAAAATATGTGTAGGCGTGTGCGTGAATATACTGTATATATATATATATACATGCACATACATATCTGCATAAATGTATATATTATATATACACACATATATATATATTTATATTTCCACTGAACATTTTTTTTTCATTTATTATATTGTTTACAGAGTACTATGTTTGCATATTCTGTTGTGCTGCTGCAAGTAAGAATTTAATTGCTGCATCTGGGACATATGACAATAAAACACTCTTGACGACCACTGAGTTTAATTTAAAACTGGCCAACTAATTGGAATTAAAAATACAGAAAAACAATCAACATATGACATAATTTATTGCTTATTAATGGCTGTTTCCTTTAAATTCAATGTCAAAAAGATTCGTGGAAAAAGCACTGATGCTGCAATATGTCATTCCATAAATCTACTAGCTGGTGGGCACCGGTCCAATACTCACTGCCACCCATGGTGGGTTCCAAACGTCACTGTCGGCAAGCAAGTATGTTCTTGCCACAGACCTACTGCAGGGTCATGTCCCTTTAGTATCAGTAGAGACAAAGTCATTGAAAAACTGTAAGCTTCTTTTATTTTTAGCAGAGCATTTGAGCAAAAAGTGCAGAATGCTCTGGGACATTTCTTCAGACTATCAAGCGAGAAGGATATGAGAAAAAAAAACATCTTTTGAATGATGATTTATCACAGCATGATAATGTAAGAAGTGTAATTCTGTAATTTGATCCAGACCTGCATGGTAAGAAACAGTTTAAGCTTTCTCTTTTGAACAAAAACATAAGAATGTGCAAACCGCATGGTCTTGATATGATTATTTTTCCACTGTTAAAGGGCAGAGAATGTCTGGAATTCCTCTTTCCTCTCCATTCCCATTTGTTGCAGTGATCAGATGAAATAAGTAAAATTCGAGCTGCTTTCCCACAAATATGAGAAGCTCACATATGCAAGAAATGATGTGCCTGAACGCCAGCAAGGATAGTTTGCAATAGTAGTTTAACAACTTCCTCTGCATTGTAGCCTTCTCTGATACGGCTATCTGTGCAGAGATAAACTAAAATGAACCTGCGGAGCTCTATGAAATCAATAGTTGGAACAAATCAACTCTGCAACTTCTGCCGCTCTGTTGTGTGTCATCCTGAGTTAAATTCATTTCAAGCCACTTTATTTATAAAGCAGACATGAATTCCAAAACATGTTAATGTTATCCAACTTTCCATGGCTTTTGGAATGATGTGCACATTCACACCTAGCTAACTGGACAAACATTTGCAGAATGGGCGGAACGATGGCTCAGAGGTAGAGTTGCTGCCTTACAGCGTCAGAGAACCGGGTTTGTTCCTGTCTACGCATGCTGTCTGTACGCAGTTTGTACGTTCTCTCCTTGACCGCGTGGATTCCCTGGATCACCCTGTTTCCTCCCACACTCCAAAGACATACACGTTTGTATATTAATTGGCTTATGTAAAGATTGAACATTGTCCCTAGTGTGTAGGGTTGTGCTAGTGTACGGGGATCACTGGTGGGCAAGGACTCAGTGGGCCGAAGGGCCTGTTTTCACGTTGTATCTAAATTAAACTAAACTAACCTAAGTGGTACCACTCCCAGTTTCCAACTTTATGACTTTACAGCATCATGGAACATAGAATATAGAACCGTGCAGCATAGGAACAGGTCCTTTGGTCCACAATGTCTATGCTGAACATGATGCTAGGGGGAATCCACACTCCTCTGCCTGCATGTAATCCACATACCTCCATTCTGTACATATCCATATACCTTTCTAAGAGCCTAGTAAATGCCACAATTGTATCTGCTTCCACCACCACCCCTGGCAGTGTGTTCCAAGCACACATCACAGTCTTTTTAACAACGTGTCCCGCACATCTCCTTTAAACATTCCGCATCTGGCCTCTTAAGGGCCTGTCCCACTTCGGCGATTTTTTAGGCGACTGCCGATGACTGTCATAGTCGTAGCAGGTCGCTGAAAAACTGGCGACTGGACCCCCCCCCCTCCCACGACAATATCTACGTCAAGCTACAACAACCTACCACCTAGTCGACGTCAAGCTACGGCAAGCTACCGACAACTGGCGACCCAATCTTCGTGACTTACGACGTCCACCTATGACCGCAACTGCGACCACACAGGCGACAACGTACGACAACTGAAGTCAACCTATGTCTACCCGCGACAAGCTATGACAAGCTACGACCCTGTCTGCGACAACTGAAGACAACTGAAGATAATTCTCGTCATTTTGGCCTCCGGTTTTGACGCCGGTACCTGTCGCTAGTTGACGTAGATTGACGTAGGTAGTCGCCAGTGGAATTCACCGAAGTCGGCACCAGCGACAACCTACGTCACCTGGCGACAACCTACGACAGCACCTATGTCAGGAGACGTCAAGCTATGATCATTGGCGTCAAACCGACAGTCGCCGGAATTTTTTAAACATCTCAAAATCCTGCGGCGACCAGAAAAACGCTACGACTCTTTGGAGACTACTCACGACCATACAGGCGACACCCTGGCGACCGTGTGGAGACAGCCTGGTCGCCTGTAGTCGCCAAAAAAAATCACCTAAGTGGGACAGGCCCTTTAGCCCTTGATATTTCTACCCTGGGAAAAAGGTTTTGGCGGCCTGGCCTATCTGTGCCTCTCATGATTCCAAATGCTTCTATCACGGTCTCCCCTCAATCTCTGACACTCTAGAGAAAACAATCTAAGTTTGTCCTACATCGCCTGATAGCTAATATGCTCTATCCTGGTGGCACCCAAGTAAACCTCTTCTGCACCAGTGCAGTATATCTAGCTGTGTCTGCTGCAATCCTACTCTGACAGAGAACTCGTCCATTTCTTGTTTAATGCTTAAAAAATTTTAGAAAAATTCCTTTTCATTAAATTCACGAATTAACCTCTGACCTAACACAAATCTCATTCAGGAACTGCTCAACACCACATCCATTCAACATTGCTGATTTTAAATTAAAATATGCTTTGACTGGCAAATTTTACATATCTCCACTATTTCGTACTGAGAGAACAAGATTTTTAAACCAACACACATGCATAATAGTCCAGAAGTGTTTCTGTCAGAATCACAGACTTCTACTTATCTCCACGTTTCCATCGTAATTTGTAAGGAACGGAAAATACAGTTGATTGCACTTATCAGTGAGACCCGTATATGCTATTACCTTAAGTGCCTATTCCCAATTTGTCAACATGTATATATCAGGTTCACTTAAGTGGACAACATGCTCTAATATGAACTGTGGATTGAACTGCTATGTGAAGACATTTTGACTTAAGTATCAGATCTTGCAGCTGATGAGACATTAAGCTAAGGGTTTATTTAAGGGGAAAATTGACCTCAGCATCATTTGAAAATAAAATAGGCCACTCTCCTGGTGTCTTGATTAGCATGTTAATCACTACAATTAGTGGTCATTCAATTAATTGTTTTTTTGTAGCATTTACACAACACAACTTATCAAGTTGGCCTACATTCAAAGTAATTATTTTTCTAGATTTTTTTTCATGAGATACAACAAAATGCTGAATGCATTTTTAAAAGAATGAAATTTGTATTCTTTCAAAAGCTTAATATCTTCCTCTGCCCACTTGGAATTAACTTATGTTCTACATTTCCAAATACATTTTAAGGAAATTCCACATTCTGTCTTATTCCTTTTTTTAATTGATTTAGTTTAGTTTAGTTTAGAGATATAGTGTGGAAGCAGGCCCTTCGGCACCAACCATCATTCCCCACACAAGAACACTATCCTGCACACACACTAGTGACAATGTACAATTTACATTTATACCAAGCCAATTAATCTGCACACCTGTACGTCTTTGGAGTGTGGGAAGAAACCGAAGATCTCGGAGAAAATCCACGCAGTCACAGGGGAGAATGTACAAACTCCGTACAGACAGCACCCGTGGTCAGGATCAAACCCGGGTCACAAGCGCTGTAAGGCAGCAACTCTACCATTGCGCCACCGTGCCGCCCAAGATGTTTGAAACAGGTCCTTCCACCCACTGAGTCACCCACCCACCGACCCCTACACCAGTTCTATACTACACACTAAGGACAATATACAGAAGCCAATTAACCTACAAACCTGCATGTCTTTGGAAAGTGGGTGGAAACCAGAGCACCCGGAGACAATCCACGTGGTCACAGGGAGAATGTATAAATCCATACAGGCTGCACCCAAGATCAGGATTGAAACCGGGTCCTTGGCACTGTAAGACAGCAATTGTACCGCTGCGGCACTGTGCTGCCCAAATCTAATGTAAAATATTACAATAATTTATTTTCATGGATTTTACAGGCTATAAAATCCAGTAATCCAACTTCAACACAATGCTGGAAATCTGACAAATACTTCAAACAAAAAGCTATACGCTCTTCTACTAATTGTTTTGAAAAGAGCAACATGGTAATTTAGGTACAATGCACTCCTTGGGCATTGTGTGAGGTGTCAAATTCTCAGTTTATTATCTCACTCTATTACGCCTGAACTCAATAATAACTCGTGCATGTGTTCCTGTTGGATGCATTGCCTGGGACACAGTAAGTGAGGGTATGAGTTAAAAGGCCATATTGACTGAAGTTCAAAACATTAAAGAATGGCAGAAGTCCAGGATAATTATTCTTTTCCTTTAACATAATATCTAATTGCCTGACCCAGCAGCAGGCTCAGGCTCCGACTGCAGACTTTAATGACTGCAAATTCCTTATTTCAGCCAAGGTATTGAGAAAGCAGAAAGCAATGACCGTGCAATGACAATGAGGTGTACAAAATCATGAGAATAGATCGGGTAGACGCACAGAGTCTCTTGGCCAGAACAGGAGAATCGAGAACCAGAGGACACAGGTTTAAGGTGAGGGGCTAGGTTTGCCTCTCCTGCATTGGTGCAGCACCCTCTCCTCCCTCACTCCCCCCTCCCCCTCCCCCCTCCCCTCCCCCCTCCCCTCCCCCATCCTCCCCTCCTCCACCACCCCCATCCCTCCCCCACCACCCCCCTCCCTCCCTCCCTCCCCCACCCCCTACTCGCCCACTCCCCCCCCTCCCCCGGGATCAACCCACGGTTGCCACAGCAACCCGTCTCCTGGCCCGGGCGGTCGCCATTGGTGGAGGGGGGGGGGGGGGAGGGGGGGGGGGGGGGAGAGTCCTGTCCCGTTCCAGTGCGGGGATGTTCAGTGGTAGACGGCGGCGGCTCTCTCACTGTTGCTGAGCTGTTGGACTCTGGGTGGCGTGGGGCAGGAGCTGAGCCAGCCGGGGAGAGGTGTGGGGACGGGGGAGCCGAGAGCAGGCCCAGTGCCAGGCCCAGGCCTCAGTCTCCACCTCCGCCCGGCCTCACCGCCGCTGCGGCTGCTGCCTTTCCCCTTGGCCCACCTCAGGCTCACGGTTACCCGGTCACATCCAGGCCTAGGCTCCAGCCGCTTCCACCGGCACCAGGCCTGGCTTTCCCACCCCCAAGGGACAGGGGGCCAAGCCCTGCTCAACGGGCCCCAAATGCGCAGGCGCAGACGCGTTTGTTCTGCGGATGCGGCGGCCTTCTTATGTAAGTACCAGATCAACGGAGCCCCAACTGTTTTTTAAAACTTTTACATGTGACTAGCTTAAAAAATATAACACCGATTTCAATGAAACTTCTTCCATAGGACCACAGGACGACAGTGAGGAAGGTGGTCCTAAAATTGTCGCGCTATCATGTACCGTTTTGGCTGTAGTTCAGGAACAAGCGAACAAACAAGAGTTTTAGTATATAGATGGGCCAAGTACAGACAGATGGGACTAGTGTGGATGGGATATGTTGGTTGGTGTGGGCAAGTTGGGCCGAAGGGCCCGTTTCCATGCTGTAAGACTCTATGACTCTATAACTGGGATTGCAGCGAGAACAAAGGAACAAAGCTTGCCGCTCATTGTTCTGATAGTTGCCTGCACCTGCAACAGTATTTGTGGTCTTTCGGGAATAAATACATTCATGGAGCGGCTGATCCGAAGCAGCACTCTCTGAGGGAATTGGCAACATCTGTCAGCAGGCAAATCAACAGTGGCATGCTTCAACTAATCAGACCAAAGAACCTCAACAGGCATGCAGAATCTAAATAAGGCGATAGAAATAATGAATTAGATTTAAATCACATGCGGAAAAGAAATGAACACTAATGAAATGCTGAAGGAATGAGACTCTGACACTTGTAAAATTATATTTTCAAAGCCAGAATGATTTTATGGCAGCGGCTATGATTTATGTTGTTATAAATTTCATAGAAAATTGGTGCAGGAGTAGGCCATTTGGCTCTTCGTGCCAGCATTTCCTCAAAAAGGCAGAATCTGCAGGAAATACCAAGTTCTGTTCTGATAAATGAACTTCAACCCAAAACTCTGTTTCTCTTTCCATGGATGTTGCCTGACTATCTTGAGTGTTTATAGAATTTCTTGTTTATATTTCGGATTTCCAGTAACTCCAGCTTTTGATTTTCATAATTTCCTTCAAATTTAACAAACCTGTTTCTTTACGTGCAGAATGGAACTGCAGGTGCTGGTTTAAACCTAAGATAAACACAAAATGGTGGAGTAGCTCAGCGGGGCAGGCAGCATCTCTGCGGAGAAGGAATGGGTGACGTTTCGGGTCGAGACCCTTCTACTGAAGAATGATCTTGACCCGAAACTTCACCCCTTCCTTCTTTCCAGAGATGCTGCCTGTCCTGCTGAGTTACTCCAGCTTTCTGTGTCTATCTCTATTCTCGTCCCCCAGTTTCTCTGGCTCAGTCATATTGGTTCTGATGACACCACTTTTCCGCAACAAGTCGTCTTCCTTCAGCCTATTGTGAGGGAAATGTATTAAATGCCTCACTAAAATCAAAGGAGACGACATCAACCACCGTACCCTCATTTATCACCTCCTCAAAAAACCAGGTCAAGTTAGTAAGACATGACCTGCTGTATACAAAGCCATGCTGACTGTCCCTAATTAGCCCATTCTCTACCTAATGTAGCAAATCCCATCCCGAAGAATCCTTTTCAATAGCTTCCACATCCAACACATTTAGCTCATTGCAGGGACTGGTCCCTCAGGGACATGCAGGTTCTCTCTACCATCTCCACCAACACCAGTCTTCTCCGACTACCGTCCTATGCAGCCACTGGAGAGGCAACACCTGCCCTTCTATATCCCTTCCTGTCAAACCAAACCTGTCCTTTTCCATCCCTTCCTGATCAAATACTTTAAAAAGCTGTGGCTGAGATTGTGCCTTTTTTTTTGTACACCAGTATCTACAGGTTCTTGCGTCTCCACTGATTTATGTGTATTTCTTCAGATTTTATGCAGTGTCCTCTTTCATTGATGTCTCAATATGGGTTCCCTCAAAGCTGGTGAACAACTGGATTTCCAGAACTCCATGGCTCAGTCCAGAAGTATGAAATGGACACTTTAACTTTACTTGAATTCCATCGCTGTCCCCAATGTCTTTGGCCTCCTACATTGTTCCAATGGAACTTCACAAATGCTCATGCACAGCATCTCAATTTCTAACAAAGCACATTGCAATCTTCCAGTCCCAACATTGAATTAAATCACTTCATATAATTAACCTTTCCAAATTGACTCTCGTATTTTTAACATACACTTTTTGTCTCTCTTCTGGTAAATTTATATTTCATTCATTTCCTTCATGCCCTGACATATCCTGTCGCTAATCCCTAGAATTTACCACCCTTTTTCACCACATTACCATAATTCATGGAGATACAAGAAATTACAGATGCTGGTTTACCAAAAAACATCACCAAGTGCCAGAGTAACTCAGCGGTTCAGGCAGCATCTCTGGTGGACATGGATAGGCAATGTTTCGGGTTGGGTCTGAATAATGGTTCCGATTCTGGCTCACTTATCCATGTCTGTCAGAGACGCTGCCTGACCTGCTGAGTTACTCCAGGACTTTGTGTTTATTTTGTACTACGATTCATGTTGTTCATTCTCTCCTCATCTAAACCATGTTGGATGTTCCATTTTGTTATTTCCTAACACTATGCCTTAGCCTTTCTCCGCAAAACATTTTTTTCCCAGTTCATTTGAAATATCATTGAGATGAAATGTTAAACTAAATGTTGGCCTTCATTGTGAGAGGATTTGAGTCTAGGAGCAAGGAGGTCCTGCTGCAGTTGTACAGGGCCCTGGTGAGACCACACCTGGAATATTGTGTGCTGTTTTCGTCTCCTAATTTGAGGAAGGTTATTATTGCTATTGGGGGAGTGCAACGTAGGTTCACCAGGGTAATTCCCGGGATGGTGGGGCTGACATATAATGAAAGAATGCGTCAACTGGGCTTGTATTCACTCTAAATTAGAAGGATGAGAGGGGATCTTATAGAAACATAAAATTCTTAAAGGATTGGACAGGCTAGATGCAGGAAAAATGTTCCCGATGTTGTGGGAGTCCAGAATCAGGGGTCACAGTTTAAGAACAAGGGGTAGGCCATTTAGGACTGAGATGAGGAAACATTTTTTCACCCAGAGAGTTGTGAATCTGTGAAATTCTCTGCCACAGAAGGCAGTGGAGGCCAATTCACTGGATGTTTTCAAGAGAGAGTTAGATTTAGCTCTTAGGGCTAAAAGAATCAAGGGATAAGGGGGAAAAAGCAGGGACAGGGTACTGATTTCAGATGATCAGCCATGATCATATTGAATGGCGGTGCTGGCTCGAAGGGCCGAATGGCCTACTGCACTTGTTTTTCTAACTACTTTTTACAAGCCACAGGTTTATTTAAACTTGTTAAGGGAATTCCATATTGCTGCATATAATAGGAATTGCACATTAATTCTTGTTAACCTCATTAATCACTTGAGGCAAAATTCCTTAACGTTTCTCTTTAAAACAAACGAAAGCAAGCAAGACAGCATTCTAGTTTCACGTTTCTCATTGTCAGTAATTAATTAATTCTCTTGAGTCAACTTCTCCATTAGTTCGGGAATCATTGTTGGTGTATCATTTAATAACTACTGTTGTATTTATCCATGTATTCCTTAATCTCATTCCTGAGATTAAAATGAACGGCATCAAATTCTACATATTCATCACACTTGCAAAGGAAATATCAATGCAATTCTTTCATTCTTGATTCTAAATTGGAGAACTTTGGATTTTAATTTCCCTATTTAACTGTCTAGGTACAGATATTCAAATGAAACTAACATGAGATCTCGTCTACTTATAGAGTCAGACAGCACGGAAACAGTGCCCAATCTGTCCACGCCGAACAAAATTCCCCATCTAAGCTTGTCCCATTTGTCCGCGTTTGGCGGATATATCCCTCTAAACCTTTCCTGCCCATGTTCCTGTCCAAGTGTCTTTTAAATGTTGTTATTGAACCTGCCTCAACTAATTCCTCTGGCAGCTTGTTCCATATAAACACCACCCTCTGCGTGAGAAAGTTGCATCCCAGGTTCTAATTAAATCTTTCTCTCCTTTCATCTTAAACTTATTTAGCTGAACATCAAACATGAGATAGTTTGGCACACTTTGATTCATTCCACTATTCAGTATAATTTACTTATCTTAAGCAGTTCTATTTTGCAACCTGTCCAAAATCTGCTGCTGTATAAACAATAAAAGTGCAGTATATCTGTCACAATGCGTAACCAGAGATGAGGTCTTTCAGATTGATGAGTTCTGATTATATTAGTGGGCTAGGTTGCAGAATCCATTACACAGAAGTTATTTCTCCTCAATCAGTGGCAATGGGCATTTATTAAATTTGCTCCGGAAATGTTCTTAAAATACATAGTTTTAAAACTAATTTATACTTTTGCCTAAACCACAATTTTGTCAAAGGTAACTTGAGTGCTGTAGGCAACTGATGCTGCCTTTACATTGAGCATAGTTAACCTCTGCATTCTGGGATGCACAATGGCTGGGTTAAGCTGTGATAATCACAGCCATACTCAATCCTACCCTTACCCAACAACATTCATGAGCTTAACAGCAGGTCTACACAGTTTCAATTAAGAATGGCTCAAGTTTTCCCTTAAAAGTTGGGCGGCACGGTGGTGCAGCGGTAGAGTTGCTGCCTTACAGTGTCAGATACCCGGGTTCGATCTTGACTACGGGTGCTGTTTGTACATTTTTCCAGTGACCTGTGTGGGTTTTCTCTGAGTGTTCCAGTTTCCTCCCGCACTCCAAAGATGTACAGGATTGTAGGTTAATTGGTGTCGGTAGAATTGTAAATTGTCCCTAGTATGTTAGTGTGCAGGGATCGCTTGATGGGTACCGATGCGGTGGGCCGAAGTGGTCTATTTCCATGCTCTATCTCTAAACTAAAACTAATGTAAGTCTCAATATCACTTTTATCCCCTCATATCCTCCTAGGCTGTTGTGCAGGGACAAGGTTGACTTGCTTCCATTCTGGCTCAGTGGCTTCTGAGAGGCCTGTTAAGGATAATAGGGAAACAACACATTCTTCCACAGTTAGGTGGGTGGATAGTTTCAAGATTTCACGATTCACGGATAATTCCAAGATGTCACCTTTATGAAGCACCCCCCAGAGTTAATTTATTCCTTGAGTTGAGGTAGGATTAAAAACACTTAAAAGACATAGATAGGTGCATGGATAGGAAAGGTTTAGAGGATATGGGCCAAATGCAGGTTAATGGAATTATCTTAGAGTATCCTGGTCGGCATGGACAGTTTGGGCCGAAAGGCCTGTTTCCGTGCTGTATGACTCTATTACATGTTGCCTTTAATGTAGGAATGCTTTGCAAGGCACTGCTGGAACATATGACAATAAAACACTCTTGACTATTGTATGTAAAGTGGTACCCTGAGAGAGCAAGAGAAAATGATAGGTGGACACAAAATGCTGGAGTAACTCAGCGGGACAGGCAGCATCTCTGGAGAGAAGGAATGGGTGACGTTTCGGGTGGAGACCCTTCTTCAGACTAAATTATTACTATCTGGCAACATACTGCAGGAGTACTAAAGTGCAACTGAGCTCTTGAGTCACCAAGGGATGGAAGATTCCAAAGCAAGTGCTGATGAATGGGATTAGTATAGATGGGTATCTGATGGTGAGCATGGTGGGACAAAAAGCTGTTCCTTTGCTCTCTCAAATGGTTTATGTTCATCAAAGTACCATGCAAAACAAAGTAATTTTATCCTCCAATAAAGCTCACTGCTAATCTTGCACATACCTAAATGTCTACCGTCAGAATTAATGAAGAGAAAACAGTATCCAGATCTCTCCAGTTTCATTCAGCTGGTGAATGTCACATTACCATGACTTAAAAATATTATCCATTGTGATAATCCATTTCACTTCACAGTCCCATTTGTTTAAATCCATTTGCAATTTGTTTCATGTATTGTTGAAAAGTATTTCCTACTGCAACAATTCCTCAATTTATAACGCTGTGAGAGAAGCATGGGTTTCTTCTGCAGTGCCACGTAATGTTACATTACAATACAATACAATATCCTTTATTGTCATTGTACAAGTACAATGAGATTTTGAATGTCGTTTCTATATCGATGCTATCAAATCAAATATATAAATAAATCACGGCGAAAATGAAAACAAGGTAAAGTGCAAAAAAAGGTTCATGCAAGGGTCAGTTGTGCCAGATGACCCTGGGGGCAGATGACCCTGGAGGCAGATGTGTTATAAACACATCAAGGATGAGAGTGTCAAACACTACTTTGCCCACTCAGCAAAGGCTGTACGGATGCACGGAAGGCAATGGTGAAGTTCCTCAAGAAAGCATTTTATCGGGATGCATCACAGCATATTTAGGAACCGCTCCATCCAAGACAGGAAAATTGCAGAGTCGTGGACATGTTTGACCCATATTCCCCTAAACCTTTCCTAATCATGTAGACATTTATATGTCTAAGTGTCTTTTAAATGGTGCCATCATACCTGCCTCAAAAGCTTCTTATGGCTGCTCATTCCATTTATGCACCACACTCTGAGTGACAACATTTTCGCACAGGTGGTGGTAGGTCTAGAGGAGGTAGTTGCAGTAGCTACAATAAAAGCATTTAAAAGACATTTGGACGGGTACACGGATAGGTAAAGTTTAGAAGAATATGGACCATCATGGGAAGGTGGGACTAGTAGATGGGACATCTTGGTCAGCATAGGCAAGTTGGACCAAAGGGGCTGTTTCCGTGATGTATGACTCTGACTCTGCTGGAAGAAATTGCCTTTTAGGTCTCTTCTAAATCTTTCCCTTCTCCTAGTTCTGGAATCCTCTGCCAACGGGAAAAAAAAGACTGTGGCTATACAGTGCAATCAGAAAGCATTCAGACCCCTTCACTTTTTCCACATTTTGCTACGTTACAGCCTTATTTTAAAATGGATTAAATTAATTTTTTTATCATCAATCTGCACACAATACCCCAGAAAAAAACCCAAGAATATCCTTCCTCAAATTTGGAGACAAAAACTGCACACAGTACTCCAGGTGCAGTCTCACTAGGGCCCTATACAACTGCGGAAGGAACTAGGGCCCTATACATCGGCCAACATGTCCCAGCTACACTAGTCCCACATGCCTGCATTTGGTCCATATCCCTCCAAAGCTGTCCTATCCATGTACCTATCTGTTTCTTAAATGTTAGGATAGTCCCTGCCTCAACTATCTCCTCTGGCAGCTTGTTCCATACATCCACCACCCTTTGAGTGAAATTTACATTTGTCCCACATTATACCGTTCATGATTACATTCTTCACATTTATTTATTAGTATTCTTATTTCTTATAACAAAGGAGGTAATTCTGCCTGTCAAGTCCATGGCAGTTCTCAGTGCTATCCCATCAATCCTATTCCCTCATTTATTTCCCTGTAATCTATTCTTTCTCACATACCCACCATCTGCATCCATATGACAGTAGCCAGTTCAACATCCAGAACATCACTGTGGTATGTGACTAAACTGGAGCATCCAGGGAAAACCCTTGCAGTCACTGGGACAGAGTGCACAATCCACACAGATAGTTCTGGATGTCAGGATTGAACCTACAGTGCCCTCCATAATGTTTGGGACAAAGACCCATCATTTATTTACATGCCTCTGTACTCCACAATTTCAGATTTGTAATAGAAAAAAAATCACATGTGGTAAAGTGCACATTGTCAGATTTTATTAAAGGCCATTTTTATACATTTTGGTTTCACCGTGTAGAAATTACAGCTGTGTTTATACATCCTCCCCCCATTTCAGGGCACCATAATGTTTGGGACATATGGCTTCACAGGTCTTTGTAATTGCTCAGGTGTTTAATTGCCTCTTTAATGCAGGTATAAGAGAGCTCTCAACACCAAGTCTTTCCTCCAGTCTTTCCATCACCTTTGGAAACTTTTATTGCTATTTATCAACTTGAGGACCAAAGTTGTGCCAATGAAAGTCAAAGAAGCCATTATGAAACTGAGAAACAAGAATAAAACTGTTAGAGACATCAGCCAAACCTTAGGCTTACCAAAATCAACTGTTTGCAACATCATTAAGAAGAAAGCGAGCATTGGTGAGCTTACTAATCGCAAAGGAACTGTCAGGCCAAGGAAGACCTCCACAGCTGATGACAGGAGAATTCTCTCTACAATAAAGAAAAATCCCCAAGCACCAGTCTGACAGATCAGAAACACTTTTCAGGAGTCAGGTGTTGATTTGTCAATGACCACTGTCTGCAGAAGGCATCATGAACAGAAATACAGAGGCTACACTGCAAGATGCAAACCACTGGTTAGCCACAAAAATAGGATGGCCAGATTACACTTTGCCAAGAAGTACTTAAAAGAGCAACCACAGTTCTGGAAAAAGGCCTTGTGGACAGATGAGACGAAGATTAACTTATATCAGAGTGATGGCAAGAGCAAAGTATGGAGGAGCAAAGGAACTGCCCAAGATCCAGAGCATACCACCTCATCTGTGAAACACGATGGTGGGGGTGTTATGGCCTGGGCATGTATGGCTGCTGAAGGTACTGGCTCACTTATCTTCATTGATGATACAACTGCTGATGGTAGTAGCATAATTAATTTCTGAACTGTATAGACACATCCTATCTGCTCAAGTTCAAATAAATGCCTTAAAATGCATTGGCCGGCAGTTCAGTCTACAGCAAAATAATGATCCCAAAAATACTGCTAAAGCAACGAGTTTTTCAAAGCTAAGAAAATGGTCAATTCTTGAGTGGCCAAGTTGAACCCAATTGAGCATGACTTTTATATGCTGAAGAGAAAACTGAAGGGGACGAGCCCCCAAAACAAGCATAAGCTTAAGATGGCTGCAATACAGGCCTGGCAGAGCATCACCAGAGAAGACACCCAGCAACTGGTGATGTCCATGAATCGCAGACTTCAAGCAGTCATTGCATGTAAAGGATATGCAACAAAATACTAAACATGACTACTTTCATTTACATGACATTGCTGTGTCCCAAACATTATGGTGCCCTGAAATGGGGGGACTATGTATAAACACTGCTGTAATTTCTACATGGTGAAACCAAAATATATAAAAATGGCCTTCATTAAAATCTGACAATGTGCTCTTTAACCACATGTGATTTTTTTCTATTACAAATCTCAAATTGTGGAGTACAGAGGCAAATAAATAAATGATGGGTCTTTGTCCCAAACATTATGGAGGGCACTGTATGTCGCTGGAGTTGTGAGGTACCAGCAGTAGTAAAATTGTGCTACCACCTTGCCACCATCTTCCTATATTTGATTCCTGTGGTGTTTGGTTTAAGATTGAGGTTAAATGTATTGTCGTCATGTGTACCGAGGTACAGTGAAAAGCTTTATTTTGCATGCTATCCAATCAGTTCGGATAATACTGTAAATGAATATATTATCAAGTCAAACACAAGTACAATAGACAGAGCAAAGGGGAAGATACAGAGGGCAGAATATAGTTCTCTGCATTGGATTTTATAGAAAATATTCTCAGAAAAAACGTGCATAAAAGCAAATGAAATGCACCTACTTCTTCAGAATCCCACAATTTACATTTAATTTCAACAACCCTAAATTATAGATGAGTCTGACAAGTCCTTCCACTCTAATCATAGACCAGCCGTTTTTCTAAATTGCTGCTTTGCAAATAGCCAGCTAAACTATCCAAAAGAACAGAAAAAGTAGTTTTTTCTGAAGTGCCCATCAAATTTTCATATTAAATTTGAATTTTATAGATAGAGCAGACAAGTCATTTTAGGCATTTCACTTACAATAGGGAGAGTACTGAATGTCAATACTGTTTGCATAAACAGTGCATATATACAGCAGATGGATTCTAATAAGGTTTAATATTTTTTTTTTGAGCCATAGCAATGAATGCTCAGACAGAGCTAAAACTTTGATAAGTGCATAGAGTCATACAGCATGGAAGCAGGCCCTTTTGCCCAACTTACCCATGCCAACCAACATGCCCCATCTAAGATCATGATAGGAGCAGAATTAGGACATTTGGCCCAAAAAAACTACTCTGTCATTCAATCATGGCAGATCTATCTCCCCCTCCTAACCCCATTCTCCTGCCTTCTCCCCATAACTCCTTATACCTGCACTAATCAAGAATCTATCTATCTCTGCCTTAAATATATCCACTGCCTTGGCCTCCACAGCCTTCTGTGGCAAAGAATTCCACAAATTCACCACCATCTGACTAAAGAAATTCCTCCTCATCTCCTTCCTAAAAGAACGTCGTTTAATTCTGAGGCAATGACCTCTCATCCGAGACTCTACCACTAGTGGAAACATCCTCTCCACACATCCACTCTATATAAGCCTTTCACTATTCTGCATGTTTCAATGAGGTTCCCCCTCATTCTTCTAAACTCCAGCGAGTACAGGCCCAGTGCCATCCACACTAGTTCCACCTGCCTGCATTCAGCTCCAGTATACAGTATATCAGACTCTATCGAAAGTTTAACTGTGTTTTCACTTAGAAATTCAGGTCAGGTAATTTTTGTACTCATTCATGCAAAGTCTGTATGAAGTGTAGGTAGTACTGAGTGCTTTAGCTCTGATCAGCTAAGGATGGGGTTTGGCTGCATCTATAGTCAGTTTTTCTTTGAGAAATCTGCATTGCTGTCAATTCTGCTCATGGATTCAGGTTGGAGCTTCCATTTCCACTGAAACGCAATGAGCCTGAACCGAAGATAGACACAAAAAGCTGGAGTAACTCAGCGAGACAGGCAGCATCTCTGGAAAGAAGGAATGGGTGTTTTTTTAGTCACCATTCTGAAGAAGGGTTTCAACCCCAAACGTCACCCATTCCTTCTCTCCAGAGATGTTGTCTGTCTCATTTAGGTTCACCAGCATTTTGCGTCGACCTTCGGTTTAAACCAGCATCTGCAGTTCCTTCCTACACACGAGCCTGTCCCTCCATTTTCACCATCTCCTTTGTGGCTGACAATTCAAAAATATTACAGGGTGAAGAACAGAACAGCTCAACAGGAGAACTAAACTGGGCTTGCTGCATTCATGAGAAATAATTAAACCATTTCTGCAAGTGTGCTATCCTGTAATTATAATTTTGACACATTTAGGCTATTCCCTTAGAGTGGGGAAAATGCATTTTAATTTGCTCATAAATGCAGAAAGGCATAGCAGCAGAATTTCCAGACCTTACTCTTCACACATTTAGAGGAAAATCAGACAGGAATCATTTCCCATTTGATTTTGCACTTTGCATCTAGCAGAGGGAGGAGGAATCCACATTCAGAATGTTGAAAGATTACGTTAGAACTATTTTTTTCTTCCTGACTGACCCCCTTGCTCTGCTCATTTATCAGAGCCGTGAGGATGGATGGGAACAAAGTTGTGCCAATATGGTCCAGCCACTGTACTGCGAGAGGTTGGTTTGTAGAGGGCAAAGTTCCACCACGGCCCATATCCCCATCCCCCGCTGACTCTGTCCTGCACATCTTGGTAACAGAAGCCAGATAGGCTTCTGAAATTCTCAACTGGCCAGTCTTCCCCATCATCTTCAACTTATCACTTCAACAGTCTAATGTACCCGTCTGTTTTAAGGAAATCTTCATCATTTCAGTCCCCAAGCCAAATAAAACAAGCCTTTCTCAATGGCTACTGCCCAGTAGCTCTAACATTGACATAATGAAGTGCTTTGGCAAACCCACATTGGCCTCATCAGCCACCTCAGTCCATGCAGATCTGGAATGGAAGCAAGTTAGCCCTGATCAAAAGGCAGCAGCAGAAACAGCAGCAGCAGCAGCTTTACCCGAAGCATAATGAACACTGGGAACACACGGCTGGATCATGTTGGATTATGTCCAACAAATCGTTGGGTTTATATATTGAGAGATACAGGAGACCTCAGGGAAAATGAAAAAACAAACCACTGGAGCAACTCAATGGGTTAGTCTGCATCGCTGGAGGCAGAAGGATGGCCTTTATTATCAGGCTTCTGAACGGTCTTACCCTAAATTAGGGTACTATCTGATTTACCTCTACTCAATTGTGGACATCACATTTTTTCCATGGAACTGTTGCAAGGCAATGCTGAGAAGTATATTCTGCACTCTGTATCTTCTCCTTTGCTCTATCTATTATACTTGTTTTGACTCACTGGTATTTAAGTACAGTATTATCCAATCTGATTCAATAGAATGGGAAATAGAGCTTCTCACTGTACCTTGGTACACATGACAATCGTAAGCCTAAACCTTATCCATTTTAGGTTGAGACTGTGCAATTGGACTATGCAAATATTTCAATATTTCATCTGCCTTGAAACCTCTCTCTTTCTCTCCCTCACTTTCAATCATTTTAATTGGAAAGCTTGCAACCATTACCTGACCATCTCAATGTTCACTCTACCTCAGAACATCTTGAATATTAAATACCAAGAACATTCAACTCCCGTATATTTCAGACTCTATCGAGTGCATGACTAGAAATTCAGGTTATGTCACTTTTTTATCAGTTCATGCAAAATCCGTATGAAGTACTGAGTGTTTCAGCCGAGATAAGCTCAGGATGGGGTTTGGCTGTGTCTTTAGTCAATTTTTCTTCAAAATATCCGATTGCTGTCAATTATGACCCAATAGACATAACTTTGAAAGATTGATAATGGCCCACATCTGCATCAGTCTTTCTGATAATTCAGAACCTTTGCAATTTGTGTACAAGAAAAATACTGAGCACCGTCTCTTTGTGCTACATTCAGCTCTGGAACACTTGGACCATAAGAATACCTATGTCAGTTGCAATTCATTGACTACAGCTTAGCTTTCAACACCGCAATACCCAATGGAAGAGATTACTCATCTTGGTGTCAGAACAACAACCTAGCCTGGTAGGTTAATCATAATCATAATCCAAGGATAACTCATAATCCAAGGATTTGAAGTCTTTCTTTTTAATAGAGTCATAGAGTGATACAGTGTGGAAACAGGCCCTTCAGCCCGACTCGCCCACACCGGCCAACAATGTCCCAGCTGCACCAGTCCCACTTGACTGCTCTAGGTCCTTTTCTGTCTTTTATACCGTTGCTCTAATAGTCTATATAATGATAGACAAAGCAGAGAGCAAGGTTAAAAAATGGTGTTCGAGAGTTTAGATGCTTGGGACACAGATAGATTGTGGGAGAGGTGGTGCCTCTACAAGTCAGATGGATCAATAATGCTGCAAAATTCATGATATCTTGTGGCTCAGATCTGCCAAGAATAATAGAAGAAATAATTTTTAAATAAATGTACTACATTGGTCGAGGGCTGATTTTTGTGGGCTAAGAATGGACCCAAGAAACGAAATGCAAGACTGCGAAGGTAAATAGGCCGCAAACATTTAAGGCAACCCTAAAGGTTTCCCAGGAAGATAAACAGTAAAAGAACAGTAAAAGGAAGAATGGGCCTAACAGCTCTAAGTGAAATTATTTACGATACTGCATCCGTAGTAGACGTAAATCCAGTAATCCAAATGCAGGGTAGATTCTGAAGTGATTATATTGAATTAAAGGAGAAAGTCCTATTAACTGAAGATACATATGATCTGCGCATTAGATTCACGAAAAGACTCAATCATTTTTATTGAGTCGAACAATTAATTCACTTTCACGTTAGTTATTTTGTTCAATTAAAGTGTAATTATTTACTCTGGCTGGTTGTTGTGTCCCTCCTACATCTGCAATACATCATCTTAAACAATAAATTGCACAAGGAGTTGCTTTCATTCATTAGTGCTGAACCGCCATAGCAATGTGTATAATTCTCAAGCAGAAACTACTTGCGTGGCAAATACTTTGAATGCCAAAGGAAATCCAGTGCTCCAGTTTGTTGACATTTCAATTTATTGTACAATATTCCACAGCATTTTTTTAAAAACATCTTCACATTTGGTTTGCTTCCAGTTGCCTCCAATGTACAGGGGGATCTTGGGGTTCATGTTCACCACCCCCTGAAAGTGGCAAGACAAGTAGCTAGCGCGGTGAAGAAGGCATATAATTTGCCTGTCTTCATTGGTTGGGGCATCGAGTATAAAGGTCAGGAAGTCATGATTCAGCTCTATAGGACATTGGTTAGGCCGCATTTGGAGTATTGCATGCAGTTCTGGTCACCTCAGTACAAGAATGTGGAGGCTCTGGCAAGGGTGCAGAGGAGGTTTACCGGAATTGAACTGTTTTCTCCGGAGCGTCAGAGGTAGTAGGGAGATCTGACAGAAATACATAAAATTATGAAAAGCTTTGATAGGCTAAACAGTCAGAATCTTTTCCCCAGGATAGAAATATCAAATACTAAAGGGCATGGCTTTAATGTAAGAGGGGCAAAGTTTAATTGAGATGTGTGGGGCAAGTTTTTTTTTTACACAGAGGGTGGTGAGTGCCTGGAACGCATTGCTGGGGATAGTGGTGTAGGCAGATACAATAGGAGCATTTAAGAGACTTTTGGATAGGCACGTGGATATGCAGGTAAGGAAGGGATAGGGATTATGTGTCGGCTGATAAGAGTTGGTCATGGCATCGTGATTGGCATAGACATTGTGGGCCAGAGGCCTTATTCCTGTGCTGCACTGTTTTATGTTCCATGATGGCACCTTGTTCTTCACATGGTATGCAAGATTATCTTTCTCTCATTGTCCATTTATCTTTCTCTTGTTTTCGGGTTTGTACGGGTGTCAGGGAATATGCGGAGAAGGCAGGAGAATGGGGTTAGGAGTGAGAGATAGATCAGACTTGATGGGCCGAATGGCCTAATTCTGCTCCTGTCATTTATGGCCTTATGACCTCATACAAAAGATTGTCCCCTTTCTGGGAGATGGTCGTGACTCAAAAATCTGTGAGGTCCTCTGCCCTGCTCACCCCTGCCTGGATGTGGGAGACGAGGCTGTGATGTTGTGATTCTGGTGCCTAGTAGCTGACAATTAAACATTCTTGGCTCTTGACACCACCCGCTGCTTCATCTCACCAAGCCAATTTTGGCTCAAATTAGCCAGCAATCTTTGGAACCAGCCTACCATGCTGATCCTTGTCCAATTCCTTCTTAAAGATCACTTAGACAATGCCTAACACGCGCCATCATCAATTGTCTGAGTTTTCTCAACTTAATTGCTGTAATTTATAGTAATTGGTGGAAAGGCAGTGGGAGCCCTGGGGGTAGCTGAAGCAGAGGTGAAATGTCCCTGGAGCAGATGAGAAGGAGGGGGGAGGCCCAGAGAGCTCAGTTGGAGGTGAGAATATGTGTAAGTAGCTGAAAGAGAGGTCGGGGCAGGGCCGTCTTAACGCATGGGCCTGATGGGCACTTGCCCGGGGCCCCAAGAGCATAGGGGCCCCATGCTGATCTGTGTATGTTAAGTGACTTGCAATAAATAAATACTACTTTAAAAATATAGGTTCAATAAGTGCTTTTTTCGCAACATTTTCAGTCACTAAGTGCTTCTCACAGCGATCTGTAAGTGCTTTTCGCAACAATGTAGCACCCTAAGTCCATCGCTAAGTGCTTTTTGGTAAGTGCTTTTCGCCTGCACGACAGGGGGGGGGGGCTGGTAGGGAAAGGGGGGTGGGGGAAGAGTACACTGCTTTGCCCGGGGGCCCATAATGCTGTAAAAACGGCCCTGGGTCGGGGGCCACAGGAATGGGCTGACAGGGGGACGGCCAAGACAGAGATAAGCTGCACCAAGTGGTAGAAAGAGAGGAAAATACATAGAAAGATGAGCTGGGTGCTCCAAGTGACAAAATATTAAATAATCTGATTGACTGCAATTGAGGTCTGATATTGCGTGATCCAAAATATCCAGAAAATTGCAGGGCACCAAGCATCTTATTTTTTTTCTCCAGTCATATCATTGAACGTAGAACAATACAGTATCCTAAATAGCATGGCACTGATAGTAAGCCAACTCATAAAATAGATGTAGGAAAGAACTGCAGATGGTGGTTTATACTGAAGATGGATACACAATGCTGGAGCAACTCAGTGGGTCAGGCAGCAACTCTGGAGAAAAGGAACAGGTGACGTTTCAGTCATAAAAGAGATGATCAGTTAAACAGAGCTGAATGAAAAATCATACTGATTGAAAATTAAAACTTGGTTTAGCTATGTGGCCTTAAAAGGATAATTGCTGCAACTGGAGTCACTTCAGATGCAACAATTATGGGTAATGTGGGCAAATTGCAGTTAACCAGGATCTTTATTGCAACTGATGACTTGCAGATGCCATTTTTCTGAATGGAGCTTGAACACCTGTTTTTCATTTGCTTCAGGTTTAGCAGGTTTGCATGTCCCTAATGAAAAGCACAACAGCGCACCTAGCCATCTGCTGCTGTTTATACCTCTCACAGTAGCTCCTTTCACCCACAACTACATTTTCCTCTTGAAATGATGCTGAAGAATATTGAAGCAACAAGGGAAATATGCTTTCTATGCGCCAGTTATCAAATGCATGCATAACTCACATCTTAATACATACAACATCTGCTTTTAGCAACTTTGTCCTGACAAACAATAATCACTACTTTTAAACTCAAAGTAGTTGGAAATCCAACTACATTCCAAGCACACATGGTAAATGTGAAAAAAAATCAGCTCAGGTCACAACCTCAGTTCGCAAAATATCCTTTTCTGAATGCTAGTCAGTAAATGTTCTTATATTTTCTGATTATCCTCAATTGGTTTCTTATGTGCCCAATTCTCCCCTTCCAAGACTCCAGCATGATCAAAAGTTTATCATGTCTGGTGCTGTTGACTCCTGATGTAAATGGATCGACATGAATAGACAAACATCAATCTCAACTAGTTGTTTTTTTAAACTTTGGTTATTTTCAATCACTACTTGGAGACCATTCTTTTTTTCATTTTGATTTTTAGTGATCTACCTGTGGCATATAAACATAACTAGTCATATAAGGGGAAATTTTAGACTTTGGTTGCCAGACCTAAACACACACAAGAGTACTGGTCACATGGGGTTCCCAACACATTCTCATGGACCTGAAATTAGGACTGAGATGAGGAAAAACTTTTTCACCCAGAGAGTTGTGAATCTATGGAATTCTCTGCCACAGAAGGCAGTGGAGGCTAATTCACTGGATGTTTTCAAGATATAATTAGATATAGCTCTTAGGGCTAAAGGAATCAAGGGATATTGGGAGAAAGATGGAACGGGGTACTGATTTTGGGTGATCAGCCATGATCATATTGAATGGCGGTGCTGGCTCTAAGGGACAAATGGCCGCCTCCTGCACCTATTTTCTATGTTTCCAATTTCTAAGGCACATAAGCATTAATCCCAGTGAGTCTAACTACTACTTGTAAGTGCCTTTGCAATTTAACCAGTGAAAGGCATTTAATACATCTCACTGCTTGGTGTGATATTTCCTCTCTATGTGAACTCAAGATGACTTATCATATCATATATATACAGCCGGAAACAGGCCTTTTCGGCCCACGAAGTCCGTGCCGCCCAGTGATCCCCGCACATTAACACTATCCTACACCCACTAGGGACAATTTTTACATTTACCCAGCCAATTAACCTACATACCTGTACGTCTTTGGAGTGTAGGAGGAAACCGAAGATCTCGGAGAAAACCCACGCAGGTCACGGGGAGAACGTACAAACTCCTTACAGTACAGCACCCGTAGTCAGGATCGAACCTGAGTCTCCGGCGCTGCATTCGCTGTAAAGCAGCAACTCTACCGCTGCGCTACCGTGCCGCCTGTTCAGCACATGCTGTTCAGTTCCTGTTCAGCACATGCCTCAGCTCTTTGGCCAAGCTTTCGGCATTTGATTGATGCAAAATCTTCATACAAGTCAATAATAAATCACTTGTCAAACCCACAATTAAAGTTCTGGTTGGATGGAGACCAGGCATAATATCTTCTTTCAATATTCCACTATTTTTCCCTTTTTTAAAAGAAACATTTGGGTGAATGCGACCAAAAAAGGTATGATGTATACGAAGGAACTGTAGATGCAGGTTAACACCGAAGATAGACACAAACTGCTTGAGTAACTCAGCGGGACAGGCAGCATCTCTGGATATTTATGTTTAATATATGAAAATGGAAACTCATTTGAGTAATGATATAATTCACCAGGTTAAATTTAAATTCATAAATTCGACCTAAAAATAATATATGTATCGTTCATTTGTCGCTTAGATATTAACAGCTATACCACTATAGATATCAAATGGGTATCAAATGAGTCATTTAATGATCCTAGTTCTAGATTATTTCGATATAATTGTCATGGCATAATTTAGGTTTACAATAAACTGTTAATGAATCTTACTAATTCAGAGATTCCTCTTAGTTCATAATTTATTCCTGAAATTAAAATTCAATTTTTCACAGTCTAACACTTCCATCTATCTAAATCCTCATGTAGTGCAGAAACCGCAATTGATGACTTTCTGCCAGTGATGATTATTCCTTTAGCTATCCAGGCCTTAAGCTCTGTCTCTCTCTCTCTCTCTCTCTCTCTCGCTTTCTTGCTTTAACACATAGCTTAAGCCTATCCCTCGGATCAATGTTTATAAGGGAACTCAAGGTAAAGGAAACCGCTAGGAGGTAGTGACCATAATATGATGTTTTAATCTGCAATTTGAGAGGGAGAAGCTTAAATCAGAAGTGTCAGTGTTGCAGTTGAACAAAGGGGCTATGGAGGAATGAGAGAGGAGCTGGCCAAGGTCGACTGGAAAAGGATCCTAGCAGGAATGATGGTGGAACAACAATGGCAGGAATTTCTGGGCATAAAACAGAAGATGCAGGATCATTTCATTCCAAAGAGGAAGAAAGATTCTAAGGGGAGTAAGAGGTGACCGTGACTGACAAGGGAAGTTAGGGATGGAATAAAACTAAAAGAAAAGATGTATAACATAGCAAAGAGTAGCGGGAAGCCAGAGGATTGGGAAACTTTCAAAGGACAACAGAAGGTAACAAAAAGGGCAATATGGTGTGAAAAGATGAAGTACGAGGGGAAGCTGGTCAAGAATATAAAGAAGGATAGTCAAAGCTTCTTTAGGTATGTTAAGAGAAAAAGATTAGTAAAGACAAATGTGGGTCCCTTGAAGGCAGAAACAGGTGAAATTATTATGAGGAACAAGGAAATAGCAGAAGAGTTGAACAGGTACTTTAGTTTTGTCTTCACTAAAGAAGACACAAACAATCTCCCAGATGTACTAGAAGACAGAGGATCTAGGGAGACAGAGAAACTGAAAGAAATTAGCATTAGGCCAGAAATAGTATTGGGTAGACTGATGAGACTGAAGGCTAATAAATCCCCAGGGCCTGATGGTCTGCATCCCAGGGTACTCAAGGAGGTGGTTCCTGAAATCATGGATGCACTGGTGATTATTTTCCAATGTTCTATAGATTCAGGATCAGTTCCTGTGGATTAGAGGGTAGCTAATGTTATCCCACTTTTCAAGAAAGGAGCGAGAGAGGAAACGGGGAAATATAGACCAGTTAGCCTGACATCGGTGGTGGGGAAGTAAACATGCAGGTACAGCAGGCAGTGAAGAAAGCTAATGGCATGTTGGCCTTCATAATGAGAGGATGTGAGTATAGGAGTAAAGAGGTCCTTCTGCAGTTGTATAGGGCCTTTGTGAGACCACATCTGGAGTATTACGTGCAGTTTTGGTCTAATTTGAGGAAGGACATCCTTGCTATTGAGGCAGTGCAGCGTAGGTTCATGAGGTTAATCCCCAGGATGGCGGGACTGTCATATGAGGAAAGATTGGAAAGACGGCTTATATTCATTGGAATTTAGAAGGATGAGAGGGGATCTGATAGAAACATATAAAATTATTAAAGGACTAGACTAGCCAGATGCAGGAAAAATGTTCCCAATGTTGGGGAAGTTCAGAACCAGGGGCCATAGTCTAAGAATAAAGGGGAGACCATTTAAAACTGAGGTGAGAAAAAACTTTTTCACCCAGAGAGTTGTGAATTAGTGGAATTCTCTTCCACGGAAGGCAGTGGAGGTCAATTCACTGGATGAAATTAAAAGAGAGTTAGATAGAGCTCCCGGGGCTAGCAGAATCAAGGGATATGGGGAAAAGTCAGGCACGGATTACTGATTATGGATGATCAGCCATGATCACAATGAATGGGGGTGCTGGCTCGAAGGGCCAAATGGCCTCCTCCTGCACCTATTTTCTATGTTTCTCTGTTTCTATGTTTTTGGTCATCTGTACGAGTTGGCGCTGAACTTTAATTATAATCCTGGAAAGCACCATCCAATGTTTTATATAAACATAGCACAAAAAGTAAGGAAATTTGTGTTTGGTAGATTATTCTTTGTTGTAACAATGCTTCTTGGCAATAAATCTTATACCGTTGGAAAGCCTGTTTATTTCCCTTTTAAATGGTGCCACATTTGTAAGGAACATGCATTTGTGGGATGAGCAGCAGAGCTGAGTATATGGGTTGCGCCCATGAAAAATTTGCCAAATCTTCTCTGCCAATGCCAAACAGCTTATTCTGCTGTTGCTATTGACTCTTGTTTTGAGCTTCTGGTACCCCCAGGTGCTGACAATCAGGTGCCTGATTGGCACCTGATTGGCAGCATCTGTGAGCATGGGCCCTGCTACAGTGGTCAGTAGGTGTCTGCTCTAAGAATCGGCATGCCACGTTTGACTGATCTGGATAGGGCCCGTGTGAGAGGGCAACTTCAAGCTGGTGTTCCGCAAAACCAAGTTGCGGCATTATTTGGAGTGAGCCCTAGTACCATCTCCAAAATGAAGGCCAAGTTCCATATAACGGGGGATGTCAGAGACAGGCTGCGAAGTGAGCGTCCCAAGAAGACGACACCCGAAGAAGACCGTTTCCTCACCCTGTCAGCACTTAGGAACCGTAGGCTGTCTTCTACAGATTTGTAGTCAAGGTTTGCAGGACGATATGGCCGATGGCTCTCTGCCCAGACAATTCGGAACAGACTGCACGCAGCCGATCTCCGGTCTCATAGGGCTGCCAGGAGGCCTGCCATGACTGCCCTTCACCATCAGGCCCGTTTGCGCTGGTGTTGGCAACACGTCCACTGGAACCTGAACATGTGGAGGAACGTTATGTTCAGCGATGAGTCCAGATTCTGCCTACGGCAGTTGGATCATAGGGTCAAAGTGTGGAGAAGACGCGGAGAACGCTATGCTGATCAAGTTTGCAGATGACACAACGGTGATCGGGCTGATCACCAACGGGGATGAAACAAACTATAGAGCGGAGGTGCAGAACCTGGCGGACTGGTGCTCGGATAACAACCTGTCCCTAAATACCACCAAGACCAAGGAGCTGATCATCAACTTCCGTAGGTCACATAACGGGGAATATGCCCCGATCTCTATCAACGGGGTCAGTGTGGAGAGAGTGTCCAGCTTCAAGTTTCTGGGCACTCACATTTCAGAGGACCTAACATGGTCCAATAACACTGCTGCGCTGGTCAAGAAGGCACAACAAAGACTGTTCTACTTAAGAACACTGAAAAAGTCTGGTCTACCCCAACAGCTGCTGACGACCTTCTACCGCTGCACCATAGAGAGCATCCTAATGCATGGAATCCCTGTGTGGTACCTCAGCTGCACGGAGGCAGAAAGGAAAGCTCTACAGCGGGTAGTCCATAGAGCTCAGAGGACCATCGGAACACAGCTACCAGACTTGGAGAGCATCTACAACACACGATGCCTCAGAAAAGCCACCAGCATCCACAAAGACTCTTCACACCCCTGCAACAGTCTGTTCGAACTCTTTCCATCGGGCAGACGATACAAGGCCTTCTATGCCCGCACCTCCAGACTCAGGAACAGCTTCATCCCCAGGGCCATAGCTGCTATGAACCGGTCCTGCTGAGCCGGATGGCCACAACGCATAGATCAACTTGCACTTTACCCTGTCCAAAACTGTTACAACTGTTCGTTTCGTTGGGTTGCTGCTGTCTAAATTACCTAAATTATTGCATCGTATGGGAGGCGCATTCCCAATCTCGTTGTACCCCTGGGTACAATGACAATAAAGATATATTGTATTGTATTGTATTGTATTGTATTGTATTGTATTGTATTGATTGCTGCACCGATAGAGTAACATCTTTTGGTGGAGGCAGTGTGATGGTGTGGGGCGGCATCTCCCTCACTGGAAAAACGAGGCTTGTCATCATTGGAGGCAATCTCAATGCAGAGAGATATCGAGATGAGATTCTGGAACCAGTGGCAATCCCATATCTCCACAGTCTGGGACCGAACTCTATCCTCCAAGATGACAATGCTCGCCCCCACAGAGCAGGGTTTCTCAGAGACTACCTCCAGAATTTGGGAGTGGAGAGGATGGAATGGCCTGCCAGCAGTCCTGACCTCAACCCCATTGAACACTTGTGGGATCAGCTTGGGCGTGCTGTTCGTGCCAGAGTGACCAACACAACCACGTTGGCTGACTTGCGACAAATGCTGGTTGAAGAATGGGATGCCATCCCACAACAGTGTGTGACCAGGCTGGTGACCAGCATGAGGAGGAGGTGCCAGGCTGTTGAGGCTGTGTATGGTTCTTCCACACGCTACTGAGGCTCCTGTTTATTAAATGAATAAATTGTTAAATTGCAAATATGTCTTGTTTCTTCAGACTTCAATCATCCAATCCACCAAACAACACCGAATAAGAGTCAATGGCAGAATAAGCTGTTTGGCATTGGCAGAGAAGATTTGGCAGATTTTTCATGGGCGCAACCCACATACTCAGCTCTGCTGCTCATCCCACAAATGCATGTTCCTTACAAATGTGGCACCATTTAAAAGGGAAATAAACAGGCTTTCCAACGGTATAAGATTTATTGCCAAGAAGCATTGTTACAACAAAGAAATAATCTACCAAACACAAATTTCCTTACTTTTTGTGCTATGTTTAGAACACAGAACAGTGCAGCACAGAAACAGACTCTTCAGCCGACAATGTGTGTGTCAAACATGATGCTAATTTAAAGTGCACATCTGCCTACCGGTAGTCCATATTCCTCTGTTCCCAGCCCGTTCAGATGTGTGTCTCTTACCATATCTACTCCCACCACTTCCCCTGACAGCATGTTGCAGGCATCTATCCCTCTGTCTAAAAAAAATGGCCTCAAATCTCCTTTCAACATGTCCCTTCTCTCCTTAAAGCTGTATCCTCTAGTATTTGAAATTCTACATTAGGAAAAATTCAGTGACTCTCTATCCTATCAATGCCTCTCATAATTTTATATATTTCTATCAGTTTGACCCACAGCGAGCAATACCCCGAGAAAAAGATCCAAGCTTGCCCAACCTGTCCTCATAACTAATAGTCTTGTCCAGGCAACACCCCTTTTGCATCCTTTCCATAGCCTCCACATCCTCACATATACGACGGCTAGATCTGAACACAATACTCCAAATGCAGCCTAACTAAAGTTTTATATAGACAATAGGTGCAGGAGGAGGCCATTCGGCCATTCGAGCCAGCACCGTCATTCAATGTGATCATGGCTGGTCATTCTCAATCAGTACCCTGTTCCTGCCTTCTCCCCATACCCCCTGACTCTGCTATCCTTAAGAGCTCTATCCAGCTCTCTCTTGAATCAATTCAGAGAATTGGCCTCCACTGCCTTCAGCTGCAACATGACTTACTATCGTCTATATTCAACACCAACAATGAAGGTGAGCAACTGTGAACTTGCAACTCAAGATCCTTCTGTAAATGAATGTTCCTAAAGGTCCTGCAATTAGTTTCTTATTTTCAACCTCCCAATGCACACCTCACACTTGTCCAAATTAAACTCTTCCGCCATTTCTCTGCCTGTATTTCCACCTAATCTATATTCTGCTGTTTCCTTTGATGACTACTTCACTATTCATTTATCACTTGCCTGGCTTTGCCGCACCCCCACCTCTCTTTTCCAGCTTTCTCCCCCTATTCCATCAGTATAAAGAAGGGTCTCAATCCAAAATGTTGTCTGTCCAGTTCCTCACCAGAGGCTGCCTGACCTGCTCAGTAACCCCTAATTAACCATCGAACTTCCATTGTGTTTTTAATGTAGGTGAGGTAAACATGTGAAAAGTTTGCTTACTGTCAGTTTGAGAGGAAAAATGAAGAAAGGATAACAAATGCCGACCTCGCCAGGGATGTCTAAAGCTGGTAAATGAAAAAAATAAAGGTGCCTGTGTGGTATTATTTTTAAACAGCTGACATTGAAGGAATACTTAACAGACGGCACGAGAAGGAAAACGGACCGAAAATGTAAGAAAAAGGCAGAGGCTATTGGCGCCTTCGAACACATTTATTTTGTCTGTGCTATTAAATACCTATACACAATAAGGCACAGAGCTATAATCAGTTAGAGAAACAAAGACATGCTGATTCTGCAACCACAACTCTTGAGTTCCAGTTTCATTTGTAATGTTGTTCTCAAACTGATGAATCGAGTTTCACTCAGAACAGATAATGAATCAGTGTGATTTAGTGCATCACTAGGTCAAAGGCCAAACCAAGTGACACAACTTTTTGTTCAGTGTATTCCATCTTGCATTATTTATTATTCATTAATACAAAGCCTGAAACACCAAAGGTTTGGGGAATATGGGGAGTGATTGAGCTAGTCTTGGTCTCTCAAACTTTTTACAGGGCTCGATAGGGTCGATCGAAGCAACAGCCAAGAAGGCTTCCTTAGGAGACTGAGGAAATTTGCATGTCCCTTGCAAACTTGTACAGATGTACCACAGAAAGCATACTGTAAGGCTGCCTCACAGCTTGGTTTGGTAACAGCTCTGCCCAAGACTGCACGAAATTGCAGAGAATTGTGGATGCAGCCCTCCCTGTCCATCACATAGACCAGACTTTCCACCATTGACCCCATCTACACACTGCTTTGGACAAGCAGCTAACATAATCAAACACTTGTCCAGCCCTGGCCATTGCAGAAGCTACAGATGCTTGAAAGCACACACGACCACACTCAGGGACACCTTTATCAGGCTTTTGAATGGCCCCACCATTCACTGTCCGATTCACCTCTATCCTATTAAGACATTGGACTTTGTCTACGGAACTGATGTACTACAACGCCGAGAATTATATTCTGCACTCTGTGCCTTCCTCGTTGCTCTACCTAGAGTTTGACTTGAACGTAGAACGGTACAGCGCAAGAACAGGCCCTTTGGCTCACAATGTTTGTGCTAAACATGATGCTAAGATCAACACTTATCCGGCTCCACATAATCCATATCTCTCCATTCCCTGCATATCCACATGCTTATCCAAAAGTCTCTTAAATGCCACTATTGTATTTGCCTCAACGACAACCCTGGCAGCGCTTAGGCACTCACCAACCTCTGCAAAAATGTTTCCCCGCACGACTCCTTTAAGCTTTACCTCTTACCTTAGAGCTATGCCCTCTAGTCTTTGTTTTTTCCATCCTGGGAAAAAGATTCTGACTGTCTACATCATTTAAGCCTCTCATAATTTTATATACTTCTAGCGAGTCTCCGCATGACCTCCGAAAACAATCCAAGTCTGTCCAACCTCTCCATGTAGCTAATACCCCCAATGCAGGCATCATTCCGATAAACCTCCTGTGCACACTATTGAAAGCCTCCACATCCTTCCTATAACAGGGCGATCAGAACTACACACAATACTCCAAATGCAACCTAACTAAAGTCCTATAAAGCAGCTTCCTGACTTTCAGACCCTTATACTCAATGCCCACTCCATGACAGCAAGGATACCATATGCTTCTTTACCATTCTATCTACTTGTGTTGCCCCACTTTCAGGGAGCTATGGACTTGGACCCCAAGATCATTCTGTACATCAATGCAGTTAAGGCTCATGCCATTAATTGTATATGGGCCAAATGCAGGCAGATGGGCCTCATGTAGATGGGGCATGTTGGTCAGTGTGGGCCGAAGGGCCTGTCTCCACGCTGTATGACTCTGTGACTCCAGTGTCAGATGCTACTGGCAGAAATAGGGGTGAAATACAAAGCTGTATTTGCAAGATTGGTATTTAATTCTTGTGTCATTTCCCATGTTGAACATTTATGGAATACTCTGTCACCTATGGGAAGATTGTGCCACCACTCGTAGTCTTGGGAGAAGAGTCCTTGGAGATATCCCAGGATCTCCAAATGTAAACTAGGTTCATAAGTTCATAAGTGATAGGCGCAGAATTAGGTCATTTGGCCCATCAAGTTTACTCTGCCATTCAATCTATCTTTCCCCCTCAACCCCATTCTCCTGCCTTCTCTCCATAACCCCTGACATCCACACCCCCTGACATCCACACTAATCAATCTCTGGCTCCAATCATTGACTTGGCCTCCACGGACTTCGGTAGCAATGAACTCCATTGATTCCAATAGAGCAGAAAATGGCAGTGAGGCAGCAGATGCTATTGACAGCAGACAGAGAGCCCTGAAACTAGCAGGTATTAGTGTCAATGAAAATCTTCTCCCCAATCTGGGCTACTTGCAGCCATCTGTAACCAAAATGGGCTCAACACTGAAATTGACGTTTGGAGGATTTGGGTGCAGTGCAGCAACACATACCTTAATGCTAACTTAGCAAATAGCAGGTCATGTTTAATGCAGCAACGTTATTTTCACTACAATATGAAGCAGTCAAGCGTTATATAATCGTACAGCTGTAAGTCAAAGTAACTTCCCACAGCTTCCAGAGCTACATTTCAAAAGGAAACAAGCCACTTAATTAGAATAGATGAAAATTCATTAACTAATCCCAAAGCAGTATTCAAAGAACAGGATCAATAATTGTCCACCAATTAACAAATCCAATGTCTGATTGGCTGCAGTTGGCAGGATTTTTTTTTTGTGTACCCACCAACTCTTATGTCTGCCACTAAAACTCCTATTAATAAACTTAGTAAAGAAATTCATTAAGTAGAGTTTTCTGTATAAATTTCTCAGGTATAGAAAGAAAGTAACATTTATTGTTCATTGTGTTACCCAGAGATTTTTTTAAAAAATAGCTAAGGTGTTAGCTTTTTAAATAGGCCCTCTGCCTATTCAAAGGCCGCCAATAGACACTACTTAGTGTGATCTTAGACATAAAGGCCAATGAGGAAAGGATATTAGTAAACGTTCAGTTTTCACAAAGGCACAATGATTTTCATTGTTATTTTTCTTTCTGGTATTGATTTACAAAACCACTAGTTTAATATTCTTGGCATTCATTGGTAGAAATTAAACGTACCACCCTAGGGCTATTAATCTAGTACCATAAACATTGTATTCCTGGACAATCAATTCTAAAGGATCGATAGAGCTACTTTGTCAAATGTTCTCTTTAAAACACAAATAGTTTCCATACCAGCTGAATGAATGGACAATGTTTTCAATAAGAATTCAGAGTATCTTTGTGATGTTGTAATGGCAGAAGAGTTGAAATTATTGAAGGCCGAATTCTATACGAATTCAGTGCTTCAATCTATTGTAAACGAGCAAATCCGAGGACAGCATAACAATTTATTACGAGGACACATTTGTGCAAACTATTACTGTGACAAAGTACATGTTTCTCAGCCAGCTAATTTCCAAGTGAAATAAAAGTAGATTATAGCAGGAAATCAAATACAAACATTAGAAGCTGAAATTGTATTTGAAAGCTAAATATGTGTCAAATTGGAGCTCAAAATAGCAAAGGGTGAGCTTTTCTTGACAAGTAATTTTGTGGGGAATATATTTTTGAAAGATACACTTGCTGTTGAAACATGAAAATTTAAGACAGTGATGATAACAGGACACAACATTGCTCCATAGTACATACATTTAGTACATAAGTGGCTAAGGACGGAAAGAAGCCTCCGGCCTGGTATTGGTAGTGGTTTATTACTTGCTTCATGTACAGTGAAACACTTTGTTTTGTGTGCGAGAACATCATACCATACATACATGGGTACATCAAGAAGTGCAAAAGAGAAAATAAACGGTGTGCAGAATATAGTGATACAGCCAAAAAGAAAGTGCAGTTTAAAAAAGTGCAATGATCACTATAAGGTAGATTGGAAATTCATCCCAGCATGTGAGAGGTCCATTGGAGATTTTGATAACTATGAAGAAGCAGCTATTCTTGAATCTGAAGGTACATTGGATCGCATGGGACTCAGGATGAAAGGGCTAACTGGATACAAAATTTGCTTTTGTGGTAGGAAGTTGTAGGAGTGAAGGTGAAAGTTTGTTTTTCGGACTGCAGGGTTGTGACTAGTGATGTTTTTCATGATTTGATGCTGGGCCCATTGCTGTTTGTTATCTATATCAATGATTTAGGTAAGAATGCACAAGGTATGATTAGCAAGTTTGCAAATGAAACTAATGTATCTTAGATAGTGAAATATGGTTATCAAGAATACAGCAGGACCATAATCAGCTGTGAAAGTAGGCCACAGAATGGCAAACGGGGTTTAATTCAGATAAGTCTGAGGCATTACATTTTGGGAAGTCAAACCAGAGCAGGACGTTCACAATGACCTGAAGAGGGGTCTCGACCCGAAACGTCACTCATTCCTTCTCTCCAGAGATGCTGCCTGTCCCATTGAGTTATTCCAGCTATTGTGTCTACCTTCACAGTGAATGTTAGGTCCCTGGGAGATATTGTAGAGCAGAGGGATCTAGGAGTACAAGCATCGCAGGTAAATCGGGTAGTGATAAAGGCTTTTGGCATGCTGGCCTTCGTCAGTCAGAGAAGTTAGTATAGAATTTGGGATGTTATGTTACAGTTGTACAAGATGTTGTGGAGGCCGTACATGGAATGCTATATTCAGTTTTGGTCCCCCTGCTATAGGAAAGATATAATCAATCTGGAAAGGGTGCAGAGAAGATTTACAAGGTTTTTGCCAGGATTGTAGGACCTGAGTTGTAGGGAGAGGTTGTGCAGGACTTTATTCTTTTGAGTGCAAGAGGCAGAGGTGTAATCTACTAGAGGCGTATAAAATCATGTACGGAAAAGATAAGGTGAATGCACACAGTCTTTTTCCTAGGGTTGGGGAATCAAGAACAAGAGAGCATAGATTTAAGGTGAGAGGGAAAAGATTTAATATGAACCTAATGGGAAACTTTTTCACACAGAAGGTGGTGAGTATATGAAATGAGCTGTCAGAGAATATCGTTGAGGCAGGTACAATGACAACATTTAAAAGGCATTTGGACAGGTACATGGATAGGAAAGGTCAAACGGGGGTAAATGGACCAGCATAGATGAGTATCTTGGTCGACATGTACAAGTTAGGCCAAAGGGCCTGTTTTCATGCTAACTGACTCTGTGATGTGCTTTCAAGCTTTTGTATCTTCTGTCCGACAGGAGATTGGAGAACTACTGCCGATCGCATAGATGCCACTTCATGTACTTTTTCAATGTTTTACATAATGCTTTCACTCAGCCAAAAACTAGGGGGCTTGTGCTTAAACAATCATCGCAGCAGAAAATCTGACCTTGAAACAATTCAACATCACAAACGTGCTGAGTCTTATTCTCAATTTAACAAGCAGCAAAAGCACATTCTGAAGAAATCAATGGTCTGTAATAAGGAAAATGAATTGTGGTTATCACTTTCCCATTGTGCGAGTTTGAAAGATACATATAGTTTAGGAAATAACTGCAGATCCTGGTTTAAATCGAAGATAGACACAAAAGGGGTACTTAAGGAGGTGGCTCTAGAAATAGTGGAAGCATTGGAGATCATTTTTCAATGTTCTATAGATTCAGGATCAGTTCCTGTGGATTGGAGGATAGCAAATGTTATCCCACTTTTTAAGAAAGGAGGGAGAGAGAAAACGGGTAATTATAGACCAGTTAGTCTGACATCAGTGGTGGGGAAGATGCTGGAGTCAATTATAAAAGACGAAATTGCTGAGCATTTGGATAGCAGTAACAGGATCATTCCGAGTCAGCATGGATTTACGAAGGGGAAATCATGCTTGACAAAACTACTGGAATTTTTTGAGGATGTAACTAGGAAAATTGACAGGGGAGAGTCAGTGGATGTGGTGTACCTCGACTTTCAGAAAGCCTTCGACAAGGTCCCACATAGGAGATTAGTGGGCAAAATTAGGGCACATGGTATTGGGGGTAGGGTACTGACATGGATAGAAAATTGGTTGACAGACAGAAAGCAAAGAGTGGGGATAAATGGGTCCCTTTCGGAATGGCAGGCAGTGACCAGTGGGGTACCGCAAGGTTCGGTGCTGGGACCCCAGCTATTTACGATATACATTAATGACTTAGACGAAGGGATTAAAAGTACCATTAGCAAATTTGCAGATGATACTAAGCTGGGGGGTAGTGTGAATTGTGAGGAAGATGCAATAAGGCTGCAGGGTGACTTGGACAGGTTGTGTGAGTGGGCGGATACATGGCAGATGCAGTTTAATGTAGATAAGTGTGAGGTTATTCACTTTGGAAGTAAGAATAGAAAGGCAGATTATTATCTGAATGGTGTCAAGTTAGGAGGAGGGGGAGTTCAACGAGATCTGGGTGTCCTAGTGCATCAGTCAATGAAAGGAAGCATGCAGGTACAGCAGGCAGTGAAGAAAGTCAATGGAATGTTGGCCTTCATAACAAGAGGAGTTGAGTATAGGAGCAAAGAGGTCCTTCTACAGTTGTACCGGGCCCTGGTGAGACCGCACCTGGAGTACTGTGTGCAGTTTTGGTCTCCAAATTTGAGGAAGGATATTCTTGCTATGGAGGGCGTGCAGCGTAGGTTCACTAGGTTAATTCCCGGAATGGCGGGACTGTCGTATGTTGAAAGGCTGGAGCGATTGGGCTTGTATACACTGGAATTTAGAAGGATGAGGGGGGATCTTATTGAAACATATAAGATAATTAGGGGATTGGACACATTAGAGGCAGGAAACATGTTCCCAATGTTGGGGGAGTCCAGAACAAGGGGCCACAGTTTAAGAATAAGGGGTAGGCCATTTAGAACGGAGATGAGGAAGAACTTTTTCAGTCAGAGAGTGGTGAAGGTGTGGAATTCTCTGCCTCAGAAGGCAGTGGAGGCCAGTTCGTTGGATGCTTTCAAGAGAGAGCTTGATAGAGCTCTTAAGGATAGCGGAGTGAGGGGGTATGGGGGGAAGGCAGGAACGGGGTACTGATTGAGAGTGATCAGCCATGATCGCATTGAATGGCGGTGCTGGCTCGAAGGGCTGAATGGCCTACTCCTGCACCTATTGTCTATTGTCTATTGTCTATAAAATGCTGGAGTAACTCAGCGGGACAGTCAGCATCTCTGGAGAGAAAGAATGGGTGATGTTTTGGGTCGAGATCCTTCTGACTGATACATATAGTTTAGTTTAGTTTTTGTCACGTGTACTGAGGTTCAGCTTTTTGATAGCAGTGGGTACTGTTTGGTTTAAGGATCTGTACTGAAGTCTGCCTCAACATCAACATTCAAAAAATGCTGGGACCACACTTCTCACTTCATTTATGACATATGCCTAGAAAATAACAGTAAGATGGATGTGGCATCTTAGCAAATCAGAACAGTTGCCACAAATGAATCAACAATAAATCATTTGTGCATGAGTTTCTCAGGTTCATCACCCACTGAATTATTGAGCCTTTCTTACTTCCTGGTTTATTTTGAATCCTATCTTAGTAATTCAGTTAAAAGACAATTAGGATTAAAAAAAATGATTGCAGAGATGGCTTCATTCTGATAGTTAATCACAGAAAATGTCATAGAATCAATGAGCCCGGGAACAGGCTTCCATCAATGCGTTGTGCCGAATGGCCTGTTTCAATGCCGTATACTTCTATGTCTTTATGACTCTAATAGTGCTACAAATTAGTATTCAATAGTGCAGCATTCCATATATACACAGATCTTACCAATGGCATCAGGCCTTTGTCTGGTCTCCTGTGTAAATAGGAAATTTGGCAAAAGTTAAATAACTTCAAGATCAGGATATGTTGGTCTCGTGTCCATGGGTGCAGCTATTGGAAGGTGGATTCAACAAATGCTCCACATAGATGGATGTACTTGATCCTCTCTACGCACATCTCATGGGAGAATCCCCACAGGGAAATTCACTATTGGGAACTTAATGTTGAGTTGAGGAAACGAAATGACAACAGTTACCACAATAAGTCACAAGGCTCGAGTGCCAGAAGGTCACAAAAAAAGAGGATAATCAGTCACCACAGACTGCAGAAATTTGTTGCTCCGTAAAAATTAAATGCAGATAATATAAAGTTGTGTTCGGTGTTCCATGCTGGAGCTAGTGTGGTAATAATTTTATTGCCAACACATTATAAATGTAAATTAGCAAAATTAAGATAGGAAGTAAGGTTAGTAATAATTCTCTGATAAATAATGCCAAGTAAATTGCAAGCTGTTAGGCCATTTTGTTATTTAATATGCAGCATAACAAACCTAAAACAAAAACAGAAAGCACACAAATCATGGGGAGTGTAAGATTTGAGACGTTTTCCCTCATTCTGAAAGCAACACCAAACCAAAGCTGCAGTTTGGACATTTTAAACGGGAGACTGGGGCTGATAGCGGAGAAAGGCTGCGGTCAGTTTACCAAGGGATGTCACAATCTAGGTTTCTGCAAAGCCACGGCCAGAACAATGGATGGGTATTGGCCATGCAGAAACCTGCGAAACCAGGTCGAAGTCCAGACACTGGGGCGCTGACATCAGCATACTCACAATGCCCCAAGCAGACCTACACAGTTAATCTCGTTAAGGGGGCACAATAGCCCATAGAACACTACCTGGTAGGTGTTGGGACCTCGCAACGAAATACCAATTAACACCGTCTGGCCATCCCCGGTACCCCCGGACATAAGCGCAGATCAAAGGGAAAACTCAATACATATCTTTTAAACAAAGAGATCCCAAGATCTGGCGGGAGATAGGACGGGTCAGAATAGTATAACTGGCCACGACTTTTGGGTTTTAAACTCAAGTCAAACGGATGCAGGAGGAAGAAAAGACAGGCAAGAAGAAGCGAAGTGCAAGAGAGAGGAACCGGCACGCAACTCGAGAAGAAATACTGCAAGAAAACCTGCAAGGAACGCAAGAAACGGAAGGAAGAAACTCAGGGGACAAGCACGACCCTCACGGAAAGCAGCGGAGAAGCAGCACGAACAGCCAGTAACCCCAGTAATAGCCCCATGGTGAGCATGTACCCCGATCCTGCATATCCTGGACATAGTTTAGTGTAGAGGGGAGGGTGGTTTGAATAAACGTGGGTGTGTAAAGGAATATGTGTTGGTCAATTTTGCGATGTGTCGTACGTTCCCCATCTTACAGTCGTGTATATGTCTTGTAGAACTGTGCGTTTTAGAATTCAGAGTAAAAGGTATTCGTGTATATGTCTTGTAGAACTGTGCGTTTTATGATTCATAGTCAAAAGTATTCATGTAATTCGGTATGTGTCTTATAGATATGTCTTATAGAACTGTATAAGTATTCATGGACAATAGTCCCAAGCGCTCAATAAAAGCCTTTTCCATTTAAACCCTGGTCTTCAAATCTGGTCTGGTTGAATTTTTCTGCACTATAAACGCTCCTGCATCTAAGTCCAGTGTCTAGAACCGTAAGGGGTGAGTGGATCGAACCACTCACGGGGAACCAGTGTGCGCGGCCTGGTCAAGGGATCAGAGCAAGGCACGGGGACCTTAGGTCGGGCGAAATCTAAGGAAAGACTGATTCAAAGCTTAATCCAAACAACCCAAGATACATGAAGTGCTGGAGTAACCCAGTGGGTCAGGCAGCATCGCTGGAGAACACGGATAAATTACATTCCGGGTCAGGTTCCAACCCAAAACGTCACTTATCCACGTCCTCCAGGGATGCTGCCTGACCTGCTGAGTTACTCCAGCACTTTGTGTCTCTTTCTTTGTAAACCAACTTCTGCAGTTCCTTGTTTCTATAATGTAAGATACTGAAGTGGGAGAAAGCCACATGGTTACTTCACACATGGCATTTAGTGAAATCATGGTTGATCCCTTACCACAGTTCACTTTCCCATCTGATCCCAGCGAGCTTATGAAAGAAATTATGAGGGCAAAAAGACACAAAATGTTCTTGACAAGCAGGATTAAGGTGAAACACTTTTTTGTTTTGTAACTGTATTCGAAGCAGGTTATTGGAAGCATGGGAGCAGATTACTGAAACTCTAACAAGATGTTGCATCTCAATTAGCTCTGGGTGAGGTACTAGAAGGGGGAGTAGGTATAAACCAGGATAAAACAGGGCGGTGAATCTTACATCAATAGTAGGAAAATTATTGGAAAAAATTCGAAGGCTCATGATTTGTTTCATTTGGAAAGACGGGCTAATTGGGAGTCAACAACAGTTTTATGCTGTGGAAATCTTGCTTTACAAATCTGATTGTGTGCTTTGCGGAGGGTAACGAAGAAAATTGATGAATCACAGGCGGTAAATGTCGTTTACATGGACTTTAGCAAGACTTTTGACAAAATGTCGCAAGGTAGTCTGATGCAGAAGGTTTGGGCACATGGGATCCAAAAAGGTGTTGGCAAAACGGACCCAAAATATAAGCAAAGGTAGGGCACAGGAGGTGGGATGTGCACAAGACACAGGGCTTCAGACCTCTTAAAGGAAGGAAGTTGAAAAGATAGAATGGGAGATGAAAAATGTATATAGTTTGTAGCAGATCAATAGTTTAGTTTTTCCACATATTCACTGGAGAATCAGTACAATCCAGGAATCAGAGGAAGTGAAGAGGAAGCTTCAATAGAATCAGTATATTTGACGCAGTCCTGGAAACAAAAGATATTCTAGAAAAATAAGAAATGATAGCAGGAATGGGCCATGCCTCTTTCTTTAACCTCAGTGATCTTTTGCTTCAGTGCCATCTTCCTGTATGGACCCCATCTCTTCCCTGAATATTCCAAAGTCTACTGATCTCTGGAATACTAATCTTGGAGTGACCAGACCTCCAAGATTCTCTTGGATAAAAAAATTCCAAAGATTCCTTTCTCTCCAGGGAAGACATTTTCTTCGACTTTCAATCCTGGGAATCTCTGATTCTGAACACCCTAGCCATGGTAAACATCACCCCAGCATTGATCCTGTCATGCTCCATGAGGATTTTGTACATTTTAATAACATCGTTTTTTATTATTCTAAATTCAGATGAGTATTGGTCCAGTTTTCCCCATCTCCCCTCATGTGACAAATCTCCCATCCCTACAATCGAGCTGTCAACCTTTGCTGCACTCACACTGTCAGTATATCCTTTCTTAGGGAGAGAGAGTAGACTGCATAGAATATTTTAGGTGTGGTCACAGCAGGTCATATATATTCATTCAGCGAGCCATCTTGACTCCTAAATCAAAACCTCTTACCATAAAAGGCAATTTATCTTTGAAAATTGTTATTGCACCAGCGTATCAACTTTCAGTCGATCTTGTACAAGGACACTCAAGGCTCTCGGAACAGCATGGTGTTTTAATCTCTCTTTGAAGAAAAATATACAACAGTTTCATAATGTTTTTTTCTGGTAAAAAGGGAGACCTCATATTTTTCCCCAATATATACTGTCTGTCATGACCCTCCCCATTTACTTCACCTTCTTATATTTCCTTGTAGTCCCTCTGTCTCCTCCTCAAAGATACCTCTGCCACCCAGCTTTGCAGCCTCATATTTTCCAGAAGCTGTGCCTGACAATCAGTGCTTTATCATCATTTCACTGCCTAGCAATCAGATAACCCACCACGCTCAACTTGCAGGCTGGCGAATAAACAGAGGAGAGGTCAGGAAGGCAGCTGAAAAGATAGATATAAATGTCATCGGCGTGCGTATAAAATGATGTTCTGTCTCTGTGGGGAGGCGTTTAGATTAGGAAAACAGGGACGACACAAATCTCAAAAAGCCTTTGCTGTTTACTGCCTATCTTTGGCACTTTTACCGCGCTCATGAATTTCCCTTCCTTTTGGCAACATGCTTTAATTCAACCCAGCTTTTTACTTGAGAGAGCCAAGGTGAGCGCATATAATTTCTTCTGGATATAATGACATTTTTCTCATTTATGCTTACACATTTTGTTGTGCTAACTGCAGACAATCTGTGAAAAATTCAGCTAGCCCAGGGGAAAATAAAAAAATCTGCAGAGGATTGAGGATAAAGTTTATGAACAAAAAGTTGGGTTGTTTTTTCACAGCAGCACGTTCCAGAAATGATATTTTCCAACCCTGCAAATTATATTCCTTTTTCATTAGACCGACGTGCAGGATCAAGAATGGCAGGCTTCCACGTTGTGGGGTTTGAGGTGGTTAATGAGGCCTAAGTGAGAGTGCAGACCCATCCACAGATTGGTCAGACGGTGGTGGGAAGGCAGGCAGAAGTTGGTGACCATCTTCACCATTTTTTCACCATCTTCATAGGGCTTCTTCATGCTCCCATGCATGAATTCGAGGTTCTCAATACAAGTGAACATAGAACAACATTAACACAGGAACAGGCTTTTCAGCCCATGATATCTGTGTCAAACATGATGCCAAATTAAACCAGTCCCTTGTGTCAGGATGTTATCCATATCCCTCCATTCTCTGCGTATCCATGTGCCTAGCTAAAAGCCTCTTAAATACCACTATTGTATCCGCTTCCCACTACCCCTGGCAATGCATTCCAAACATTCACCACTCAAAGCAATACTGCATGGAAATAGGGATTTTGGCATAACTTGCCCACGCCAACCAACATGCCCCATCTACATTAGTTCCACCTGCCTGCGTTTGGCCAATATCGCTCCAAATCTATCCTGTCCATGAACCTGTCTAAATGTTTCTTAAATGTTGTAATTGTACCTGCTTATTCTACCTCTTCTGGCAGCTCGTTCCATATACCCACCACCCTTTGTATAAAACAAATGCCCTCAGGTTCCTATTAAATTTTGCCCCCTTCACCTTAAACCTATGTCTGCTGGTTCTCAATTCCCCAACTCTGGTAAAAGACTGTGTATTTACCCTATATATTCCACTCATGATCTTATACACCTGTATAAAATCAACCATCATCCTCCTGTGTTCCAAGGAATAAAGTCCTAGTGTGCTCAATCTCTCGTAGAAACATAAAAAATAGGTGCAGGAGTAGGTCATTCGGCCCTTCGAATAGCTGATCATCCAAAATCAGTACCCTGTTCCTGCTTTCTTCTCACTTCCCTTGATTCTGTTAGCCCTAAGAGTATATCCAACTCTCTCTTGAAAACATCCAGTGAATTGGCCTCCAATGCCTTCTGTGGCAGAGAATTCTACAGATTCACAACTCTCTGGGTGAAAAAGATTTTCCTCATCTCAGCCCTAAATGGCCTACCCCTTATTTTTACACTGTGACCCCTGGTTCTGGACTCCCCCAACATCGGGAACATTTTTCCTATCCAGCCTGTCCAATCCCTTAAGAATTTTATATGTTTCTATAAGATCCCCTCTCATCCTTCAAAATCCCATTGAATACAAGCCCAGTCGGCCCATTCTTTCATCATATGTCAGTCCCCCTTTAACCTCCTTCACTGTCCACAAATTTACCAATTATATCATTGATCAACTTACTAATCAATCCATCTGAGGAAGGGTTCCAACCCGAGACATCACCAATTCTTTTTCTTGAGGGATGCTGTACGACCCGCTGAGTTACCCTAGCATTTAGTGTCCATCTTTGGTATAAACCAGCATCTGCAGTTCCTTCCTGCAACACCCATCTATTTCTGTCCAAGTCATTTATATATATCACAAACAACATTAATTCCACCACTGATCCCTAGAGAACAGAACATGTCGCAAACATCCTGCCAGAATCATACCACTCCATCACTACACTATGTCTTCTATGGGTAAGCTAGTTCTAAATCCAAACTGCCATGTCACTGTGAATCCAAGCATCTTAATCTTCTGGATCAGCCTATCAATCCTGAATATTGTCTCAGACACAATTGCACTGCGACTGTTTTAGTCAATGTCACAAAATCTCCCAGATTTATTAAAGAATCAAAGATTTTGCCAGAATGAGGAAATAAAGGAACTATTTTTCAAAACATAGCATTGGAGTAGATGGTAAGCTAGAAATTGAATGATACCAATGATCTAGTGATTTACATCACTGAGTTTTGAAAGAAGGGGCTTTACAAATAGAAAATGGTCTGTTGTCATCTATAGATTTTGCAATAGTGTCTGTGGTTTGAAACACAGCAAATGTGAGCCACTATTAAAGAAAAGAAAGAGAAAACAAGAAAGATTGACCTGTTAGTTGGGCATTAGCTGGAATCCCTGATGAAAGATGTAATAACAGAGCTCCTTGAAAAGAAAAATAAGAATAAGTAGAGTCAGAATGGATGTATGAAAGATAAAACCCAGTTTCATTTATCGATTGTAGTTTCTTTGAGAATGTAACCAGTGGGATAGATAAGTGAGAAACAATGGATGTGGAGTATTTAGATTCTCAAAAGGCTTTCATTAAAATCTCACACAGGTCGGTCAATATGGTCAGATCACTTGGAAGTTGGAGTAATATACTGACATAGATAGATAATTAACTTTTGAACAGGAAGTAAAGACTGGGGTACTGCAGACTGGTTTACCAATGACTGTTACAAAACTTACAAAATTCTTAAGGGGTTGGACAGGCTAGATGCAAGAAGATTGTTCCCAATGTTGGGGAAGTCCAGAACAAGGGGTCACAGTTTAAGGATAAGGGGGAAGTCTTTTAGGACCGAGATGAGAAAGTTGTTTTTCACACAGAGAATGGTGAATCTGTGGAATTCTCTGCCACAGAAGGTAGTTGAGGCTAGTTCATTGGCTATATTTAAGAGGGAGTTAGATGTGGCCCTTGTGGCTAAAGGGATCCGGGGGTATGGAGAGAAGGCAGGTACGGGATACTGAGTTGGATGATCAGCCATGATCATATTGAATGGCGGTGCAGGCTCGAAGGGCCGAATGGCCTACTCCTGCACCTATTTTCTATGTTACCAATTTCTGTATACTGTCAACTTGGATTGAGAACAGGTCCACCCAAACCCAGTCCATCACAGAGACCAGACACCCCACCATTTACACTTCATGCTGCATAGGAAAAACAGTCGACATAATCAACATCTTGTCCCACCGTGGCCATTCCCGCTTCTCCCTGATCCCATCAGGTAGAAGGTACAGAAGCTTGTACGTGCGCACCACCAGACTCGGGGAACAGCTTCCTTCCATCTGTATTCAGGCTTCCGAATGGCCCTTCCTCAAGATAGGGTACTGTCCAATTCACTTCTGCCTCAATGCAGACATTGGACTTTGTCTCTGGAAATCTTATATACTAAAACTCTCGTTTGTTTGTTTTGTTTGTTCCTGAACTACAGCCAAAACGGTACACGATAGCACAACAATTTTTGTCCCACCTTACCCACCGGGGAGGGGGAGGGAGGGAGGTGAGGGTGCTGCACCAATGCAGGAGAGATTGGGCCCAACGGGTCCACTTGGTCTAGTGGAGTGGTATAATGCTGAGAACTACATTTTGCACTCTGTATCTTCCCCTTTGTGAGAACTACATTCTGCACTCTATTGTGTTGTGACCTATTGTACTCGAGTTTGGCTTGATTGTATTTATATATATTATCCGATTTGATTGTACACAAAACAAAGGTTTTCATTGTACCTTGGTACGCATGACAATAATAACCTTTAACCTAGAAAGTATCCTATCGAGATGCATTTTAACTTGATTTGGCAACTGCTCTGCCCAAGACTGAAAGAATATTGTGAATGGCATCAGTCATAACAGCAGGGTGACAATGACTGTACTGACACTCATAGTAGGATGAACTCACATGATTAACTTTGATTCACATGATCACCCCTCATCCTCCTACACTTGAAGGAATAAAATCCTTGCCCGCTCATCCTCTCCCTATATCTCAGGCCCTTGAATACTGGCAGCGGCATCATAAATCTTCTCTGCACCGTTTCCAGCTTAACAACATCTTTCCAATAATAGGGTAGCCAAAGCTGAACGCAATACTCCAAATGCCATCTCACCAATGTCTTCTACAACTGCAACATAACATTCCAACTTCTATACTCAAAATTCTGTCTGATGAAAGCCAATGTACCGAAAGCCTTCTTGCACAATGTACTTTCAAGGAACTATGTACCAGCACTCTGAGATCCCTATTCTTTACAACACTCCCAGGGTCATGCCATTCACTGTGTAATAAACTCAATTAACCATTCCTCAGATCACCTGCCTAACTGATCAAAATCCTGCTGCAATTTTTGTTAACCATCTTCGCTATCTACGATGCCACCCACTTTTGTGTTAACTGCAAAGTTATTAATCATGCCTTGTACATTATTATCCAAATTGTTGATATTAACCACAAACAGGAAGGGGCCCAGCATTGACTCGTGAGGCACACCATTAGTCACAGGCCTCACGCCCAAAAAACAACCTTCCACCATCAACCTTTGCTTCTTCCATGAAGCCAATTCTCTATCCAATTGGCTAGCTCGCCCTGGTCCCATGCGATCTAACCTTCCAGAGCAGCCTACAATGCGGAACCTTATCAAATGCCTTATCGAAATCCATATAGACAATGTCTGTTGCTTTGTCCTCAGCAGTTTTGTACTTCAACAAACTCAAACCAAATTCATGAGACATAGAAACATATAAAATATATGTTTTTCATTGGCACAACTTTGGTGTTCATGTTGATAAACAGCAATAAAAGTTTTCAAAGGCGCTGGCAGGACTGGAGGAAAGACTGGGTGCTGAAAGCTAGAAACATAGAAATTAGGTGCAAGAGGAGGCCATTTGGCCCTTCGAGCCAGCACCGTCATTCATTGTGATCATGGCTATCATCCACAATCAGTAACCCATGCCTACCTTCTCTCCACATCCCTTGATTCTGCTGGCCCCTAGAGCTCTCTTTTAAATTCATCCAGTGAATTGGCCTCCACTGCCTTCTGTGGCAGAAAATTCCAGAAATTCACAACTCTCTGGGTGAAAATAATTCCTCTCACCTCAGTTTTAAATAGCCTCCTCTTTATTCTTAGACTGTAGCTCCTGGTTCTGGACTCCCCCAACATTGGGAACATTTTTCCTGCATCTTGTCCAAGTCCTTTTATAATTTTATACGTCTCTATAAGATCCCCTCTCATCCTTCAAAACCCCAGTGAATACAAGCCCAGTCTTTCCAATTTTTCCTCCTATGACAGACCCACCATCCGAGGGATTAACCTCGTGAACCTACGCTGCACTGCCTCAATAGCAAGGACGTCCTTCCTCAAATTAGGAGACCAAAACTGCACCCAATACTCCAGATGTGGTCTCACCAGGGCCCTATACAACTGCAGAAGGACCTCTTTGCTCCTATACTCAAATCCTCTCGTTATGAAGGTCAACATGCCATTAGCTTTCTTCAATGCCTGCTGCACCTGTACGCTTACTTTCAGTGGCTGGTGTACAAGGACACCCAAGTCTCGTTGCACTTCCCCTTTACCTAATCTGACACCATTGAGATAATAATCTGCCTCCTTGTTTTTGCTGACAAAGTGGATAACCTCACATTTATCCACATTATACTGCATCTGCCATGCATCTGCCCTACTCACTCAACTTGTCCAAGTCACCCTGCAACCTCCTAACATCCTCTTCGCAGTTCATACTGCCACCCAGCTTTGTGCCATCTGCAAACTTGCTAGTGTTACTTTTAATTCCATCATCCAAATCATTAATATATATTGTAAACAGTTGCGGTCCCAGCACCGAGCCTTGCGGCACTCCACTCACCACTGAGTCACAACTAATCATATTTTGATCACTACCTCCAAGTGGTTCCTTTACCTCGAGTTCCCTTATTAAATCTGGTTCATTGGACAACTCTAAATCCAGACTTGCCTTTTCTCTGGTAGGCTCCAGTATAAGCTGCTCTAAGAATCATTCTCGGAGGCACTCGACAAATTCCCTTTCTTGGGGTCCAGAACCAACTTGAATTTCCCGTCTACCTGCACATTGAAATTCCCCATAACCACAGTGGCATTACCTTTATTACATGCTAGTTTTAAGCCCTGCTGCAACTTACACCCTATATACGGGCTACCGGTTGGGGGGACTGTAGATAACACCCATTAGTGTCTTCTTACCTTTATAATTCATCAGCTCTATCCACAGTGACTCTACATCGTCAGTCCCTATGTCACCCCTCGCAAGGGACTGTATTTCATCCCTCACCAACAGAGCTACCCCACCTCCTCTGCCCACCTGCTTGTCCTTTCAATAGGATGTATAACCCTGAATATAAAGGATAGCGGAGTCAGGGGGTATGGGGAGAAGGCAGGAATGGGGTACTGATTGAGAATGATCAGCCAAGATCACATTGAATGGCGGTGCTGGCTCGAAGGGCCGAATGGCCTCCTCCTTCACCTATTGTCTATTGTCTATTGAATATTCAGTTCCCAATCCTGATCCTCCTGCAGCCACGTCTCTGTAATCCCCACAATGTCATACCTACCAATCTCTAACTGAGCCTCAAGCTCATCCACGTTACTTCTCGCACATTCACACATAATACTTTGAATCCCTTACTCACCTCACCTTTCACATCGATTCCTGTTACACTTGGCCATACTCTCCCATCCCTTTGTGAGCTTTCTGCCCCGTTAATTTTGGGTCTTTCTTAACTTTTCTTATACTCTCGTTCACTTTAACTCCATCCTTGTCTATCCAATTTGACACACCTCCCCCGCTATTTAGTTTAAACCCACCCGAGTAGCAGTAGCAAACCTGCCTGCCAGAATGCTGGACCCCCGCCTGTTAACGTGCAACCCGTCCCTTTTGTACAATTCACCAAAACAGATCCCAGTGGTCTTAGAATCTCAATCCCTGCCCCCTGCACCTGCTCCTCAGCCACACATTCATATCCTCTATCTCCCTGTTCCTGCCCTCACCAGCATGACGAACTGGAAGCAAACCGGAGATAACCACCCAAGGGGTCCTGCTTTTCAGCCTTCTTCCGAGCTCTCTAAAGTCACGCTGCAGAATATCTTTCCTCTTCTTCCCAACATCGTTTGTGCCGACGTGCACCACCACTTCCGGCTGCTCACCTTCGCCCTTGAGGATGCTCTGCACTCGGTCCGTGATGTCCCGGATCCTGGTACCAGGGAGGCAATGCACCATCCTCGATTCCCGCTTTTTGCTGAAGAAACCCCTGTCTGTACCTCTCATGATGGAGTCCCCTACCACCAAGGGTCTGCCGGACATCGGTCTCTTCAGCTTTGCCTCAGCGCCACGTTTTGCCTCGCAGACTTGTCGGCTGCTCAGACTGCCAGTGTCTTCTGTCCTGACAGCTTCCAAGCGGGTGCACCTGTTTTCAAGAGGTACAACCCCCGGGGTCTCTTGTACTCCAAGCTTCCTTCCCTTCTTCACCGTCACCCACCTTCTCTCTCCTGGTACCTTCGGTGTAACAATCTCGCTGTAGGTCTTGTCCAGGAGCGTCTCGTTTTCTCGGATGATCTTGAGGTCATCCAGTTGCCTCTCCAGTTTCCCAAAACGGTCCTTCAGGAGCTGAACCTGGACACACGTTCCACATCTGTAGCAGCCAGAGGCACCAGCGGTGTCCCTGGCCTCCCACATCCTGCAAACATAACACTGACTCAGCTTACCTGTCATTTCCTAACAGCGTCTCACCCTCTCCAACTTATGGCGTAGTCTCCTTCCTCAGCCTCCTCGCCAAAGACTCGCACTTTTCTCGACAAGGCACTTCCCTCGACAAGGCCGCTCCCCAACAGCACAATCTCCCATGTACAAAACCGTGCTGACTATCCCCAATCTGCTTCTGTCTATCCAAATGCATATATCTCATCCCTCAGAATATTCTCCAGTAACTTACCTACCACAGACGTTAGGCTCACTGGTCTATAGATCCCAAGTTTGTCCTTGCAGCCCTTCTTAAGTAGAAACACAGCATTAACAACTAAACAGTCTTCCACTAGCTCAACCATGCCTAATGAAAGCTACTATGCTGGCGAAACGGGTAATTAGGTAGTCTAACAGTAATTGGGCTTTATAATGAGAAGGTTTGTGTAGGATAGTGTTAATGTGCGGGGATCACTGGGCGGCACGGACTTGGAGGGCCGAAAAGGCCTGTTTCCGGCTGTATATATATGATATGATATGATATGATATTTGGTCTCCTTGCAAGAAAGCATATATTTTCCATAGAGGGAGTGTAGCAAAGATTCATCAGGTGGGTTTGCACTGTCAGGAGAAGCTGAGCAGATTAGGACTGTGTTCGAGCCAAGACTGTTTATCTGTCAAGTATACCAGAAATTATAGGTTATATATAAATTCTTCTTCCGAGGGATATGGGGTCTCAGACATCTAGTTAATTCAAAACCATGAAGGTTAGATTGCTTGGCATCCAGGGAGTGCAAGCTGCCTGGATACAGAATCGGCTCCGTGGAAGGATGCAGAGGGTAGTGGTGGAAGTTTGTTTTTCAGACTCGAGGCATAGGACGAGTGGAAAGAGTACAGAGAAGATTTACAAGGATGCTGCCAGGAATTGAGGACCTGAGCTACAGGAAGTGATTTGGCAAGCTAGGACTTTATTCCTTGGAGTGCAGGAGGCTGTGGGGTAATCTTATACAGGTGTATAAAATCACGCGGGGAATTAATAAAATGAATGCGCAGAGTCTTTTACCCAGAGTAGGGAATCAAGAACTAGAGGACATAGGTATAAGGTGGGAAGGGAAAGATTTAATAAGAATCTGAGGAGCAACCTTTTAACACAAAGGCTGGTGAGTAAGTGGAATGAGCTGCTCAAAGGAGATAGGTACTTTCAGAGCATTTAATAGACATGGACAGGGACATGGATAAGAAAGGATTCAATGATAAGGCTAAACATGAGCAAATGGGACTAGCTTAGATAGGGTATCCTGGTTGGCATGCACAAGTTGGGCCCAAGGGCCTGTTCCCATGTTGTATCAAATAAATTTCTGAATATGAAGGAAATCGAGGCATACGGTGATGGTGACTGAAAATGGCACTGAGGTAGACCAACCATTAAGTTTGTAGGAAGGAACTGCAGATGCTGGTTTAAACCGAAGATAGACACTAAATGCTGGAGTAACTCAGCGGGACAGGCAGCATCTCTGAAGAGAAGAAATGGGTGACGTTTTGGGTCGAGACCCATCATCAGAAGCCTGAAGTCTGAAGAAGGATCTCAACCCAAAACATCACCCATTCCTTCTCTCCAGAGATGTTGCCTGTCCCGCCAACCCTTAAGTTGATGGATGGTGCAGCAAGCTTGTGGAGCCAGGTGGCCTACAAACGCTCCTGGTATTGCCCACAATGAGTGGTCTTCTGCCCGGGATGACTGCACACCCCTGAATCTTTTCCTCTGTCTGCCTGGTAACCTCCCCCTGTGACAGCAAAGCACCAAATGATACTTCATGCTCCATCACTGCTGAACTAACTTGTTAAATATCAGTTCCTGTTAATATCAGCGAGCAGGAGGGATGGACCTGATTCAGCACCAGCAGAATGTTATGTTAGGCTGCTCTTGTTCATACTTATATACATTGGTTCCTAGCTAATAGCAGTATTGAGAAATAGTTGAATGTTCAGTCCCTTGCATATAAAACACATATAGCAGACTGATTCATTTGTTTAATTATGTGACACAATTTAAATTAAAATACATTTACGCATCCATAGTTCAGGGAAATGATCGACAAAATCTATCCCAAGATGGTGCAGACACATAACACACAATATTAAGAGAAAACATTTAGCTTGAAGGAACAATTACGCCAAATTTATGTTCCTAAAGTAGTTCATAGAACTGCAAAGCATCAGTGAGCACAATGTTCCAAATGCCTCCTTTGTGTTGTTAAATTCTATGAGGTGCTTCACGCTCAATAATTGTCTTCATTCCCCATATGGTGGAATGTATTCCTTCAAACTGCGCATTCAGTTCCTCAGTGTTGGCAGAGTCACACAGCAGAGCAAACTAAACTTTCAGTCATGTGAAGTCAGTCTTGCTGCTCTGTGCTGTCAACTTGCACAATGGACAGCTATGTTGGAGGTCCTTTCAAGTCAGTGATGGAATAACCCCAGTGATGGAAGCAGGGCCGAGGATAGGTGGCAGACTGCTTGGGAAATTCATGTACGGAAAGAAGCGATGCCATCTTGTGCTAACAGAATTGACAAATAAATGGCTGCTTTGTCAATGAAGATAATCATGGTAACTCTGGATGTTGTATATATTTTCTTAACTTATAAAGTCCAAGATGAAGGCTATATGGTCTAAGGGAGCAATCCCATTCATCCCACTGCCCTGCCCCTTACCTCCTTTCACCGTTGCAAGATATTTTTTCTTACAAAATGCCCATCAAATGACCTTTGATTATTTTGCAATTTACCTGCACTAAAGGGGGCAATTTAGAGAAGTCATTTAACTGCCAGCACATCTTTGGGTGTGGATGGAAACGAGAGCACCCAGAAAAATTCCATATGATCACAGAGAGAACATGTGAACTCCGCATAGAGAGCATTGGAGCTGAGGATTGAACTGGCTCCTCAGGGCTATGAGGCAATGGCGATCCATGTCCAACATCTAAAGTAGTTTGCAGATCACTGTTGTGGTATTCTCTTTCTTCTGATCTCTTTCATTTCCTTCAATTTCCATCTCTTCCAGACAGATCAGGATTAATTAATATGCGTTCACCCAGTCCTCTCTGCGAGCATCACCAGCCCATCTTGATCTTCGCCCTCCCTCCCCCACCTTCCATTTCTCCAACTTAAAACAGATGAGATTTCTAACTTTATCTAGTTCTAATGAAAAGTCGCTGACCTGAAACATTCAACCTGTTTCTCCCTCCACAGTTGCTGCCTGACCAGCTGAGTGTTGTCATAGAGTCATGCAGTGTGGAAACAGGCCCTTCGACCCAACTTGCCCACACCGACAAAACATGTTCGATCGACACAGGTCTTACCTGCCTGTATTTGGCCCTCCATATCACTTCTTTGGTGACCCTCAGACTATCCTTGATGGTACTTTGCTGGCTTTACCTTGCACTAAACTTTATTCCATTATCATGTATCTATACACTGTAAATAGCTCGATTGTAATAATGTATTGTCTTTGTGCTGACAGGATAGCATGCAACAAAAGCTTTTCACTGTACCTCAGTATACGTGACAATAAACTAAACTGAAACTGAACTGAAACCTATCCTATCCAATGCGACTGTCTCATTGTTCCTTAAACGTTGCACTGGTCTCTGCCTCAACTTCCTCTCTGGAAACTCGTTCATACACCCACAGCCTTTTGTGTGAATAAAGTTACCCCTCAGATTCCTATTAAATCATTCCCCCTTCACCTTAAACCTACGCCTCTGGTTCAGGTCATATGGTTCTTGATTCCTCCACTCTGGGCAAGAGACTGTGCATCCATCCGATCGATTCATGTTGCTGCCGTTTTCTGTTTTTAGATTTTCAACAGCTACAGTTTTTGGCTTGCTCAATTTCAGTTCCAGCTGAAAATCTTTAAAAATAGCACAAGCAGCAGCCATTTCAATATTTGAAGGAAGTGAAACCTCAGAGTGCTGTCTATTGCAATATATAAAACAACTCCTCAGCATTTTACATGTCTGGACACTGATGAAATCTGGTGTAGACACAGCATGGGAAAATAAGCTCTACAATGTGTACACTGACTACGGACATTTAATTTCTGCAAAGTATGGGGTTGACTGTGGAACTGCAGCCTCACACTTTATCACTGCATTGCAAATCCAGGAAGAAATGCAGGGATCAATACCAACCACTGTGCATGACCTTGATTAAGCCTCAACTACATCAACCAAGCGGGCTTAAATTTTTTTCATCTCAAATTTTACTGCTCTTAGAAATGTGTGGCTATTCTGCAACTACGATCTGACAACATGAAAGCCTTGATCAAAATTTCATGGAAGGAAGCGGAGGGTGGTGATGGAAGTTTATTTTTCGGTCTAGAGGCCTGGGGCGAGTGGTGTGCCTCAGGGGTCGGTGCTGGGCTTGTTACTGTTTGTGATTTTTAACCAACAATAAATAACAAGTGGGCTGAGGAATGGCGAATGGAGTTTAATGCAGATAAGTGTGAGGTGTTGCATTTTGGGAAGTCAAACCTGGGCAGGACCTTCACAATGAATGGTAGGGCCCTGGAGAATGTTGTTGAGCAGAAGAAACTAGGAGAACTGGTACACAGATCTCTAGAAAGAGTCACAAGATCCCAGTATAGCATGTCACTGTACTGACTCCATTCCAATCATCCCTATGGCAACATTATATCATAGACCAAAGTTGGGACGGTGTGGTGGCACAGCAGTAGAGTTAAAAACATAGAAAATAAGTGATCAAAACTCCCTCATCGGGACGGTTGAAACTTTCCATGGCTTGGTCCTGAACCAGTCTCTAACCAGGGACCGCAGGCTCCACAATGTTAAAGTCCACAGACCCGCGGTTGGAGCTCGCCACAGTCGATCCCCGGCAAAGGGATCGCAAGCTCCATGATGGCAAGTCCGCGCTATGCCCGTGGGTGAAGCGCTGGGACAGTCTACAGGAAAGGCCGCGCCACTCCACGATGTTAGGCCGCAGTGGGGATGGAGATACGATATGGGAACAAAAAACAAAACGCATCTCCTTCGAGGTAAGAGATTGAAAAAGGTTTCCCCCAGCCCCACATAAAACAAACCAAGGAACACCAAACCATACTGCTTAACACGAACTAAAATTGACATAAACAGAAGAAAGGACAGATAGACTGTTGGCGAGGAAGCCACTTGCTGCAGATCCCACAATTTCTACATCACTTCAGAGCCTACGGTGGACTATTGAATTCCGAGCATTGCTACATTTCCAGATGAAAGATCAATGCAGTTCCTCCAGCTTAGGCAGTGCTTGGTTGGACAGTGCTGGGCGGGATGGGGAGGGGCACAAAGATGAGATATGTCCAAGTGGAAGTGAGATGGAGAACCAAAGTGTTCGACATCTGAACACAGGGTTGGGCTTGCAGTCCCATCCCTTCTCTCCAGAGATGCTGCCTGTCCCGTTGAGTTACTCCAGCATTTTTTGTCTACCGAGCAGTCAGCTAATCTGTATTTAGCTTTTCCAATATAGAGACCACATCATAAGCATCAAGTGCATTGTACTAAATTGAAGAAGTGTAGGTGAATCATTCCTTCATCAGGAAGACGTATTTGGGTCCCTGGTCATTGAGAAGGTGTGAAATAAAAAGGGCTGATGTTGTATCTCCCATTGTTGCTTGGGTAAACCCTAAGAGGATTGGGCCTGTCTATTTCTCTCTCCACAGATGTTGCCAGACCAGCTGAATATTTTCAGCATTTTGTTTTTATTTCAGATTTACATTTTTCTTTTTGTGTTTATTTGCATGAATTGAAGAATGTGATTATTTTCATTTGCTTTCAGTTTTTAAAAAAAATCACATAGAGGCATACCAAATGAGGCCGGCAGATTTCTTTTCTGGAGTTCATTTGTCAAGTGTAGAAGATAGTCTTGTGTCTCGAGGTTACAGAAGAGGTTTACCAGAATGGTGCCTGGATTAGAGAGTATTACCTACAAGGAAAGGTTCGACGAACTTGGCTTGTTTTCTCTGCACCATCAAATGCTTAGGGCAGACTTGACAGGAGTATGTAAAATTATGAGAGGTATAGACAGCAAAGTCAGACTGAACCTGGGTGGAAATGTCAAGGACATATCTTTAAGGTGAGAGCAGCAAAGTTTGAAGCAGATATGTGAGGCAAGTCTTGTTTTACACAGAGAGTGGTCGGTGGAGCCAGATACGATAGTGGCATGTAAAAAGTTTTTAGCAAGGCACATGGATGTGCAGGGAATGGAGGAATATGGATCGCATGCAGGCAGAGGAGATTAGTTTAACTTGGCATCCCATTTGACGCAGACTTTGTGGGCCAAAAGGCTTGTTCCTGCACATACTGTTCAATGTTCAACTTGGAACATGATGAGCTGTTCCTCAAGGTTATGTTGCAGTTTGTTCAGACAGTATAAGAGGCAAAAGGTCAGAGAATTAACGTAACAGGCAACTGGAAGTTTGGGATCCCACACTTTGTCGGATCTGTCGGAACTGGGGTTGGTCTCTCCGGTGGAAAGGAGACTACATCATGAGTGGCAAATATAAAATACTAAAGTGGAAGTAGGACCAGTAACCTGCTGTTTCTAGTGGAAAGGCTATTTGAACCCACAGCCAAGTGACAGGAGGTAATGAGAAGGTAAAAGAGCAGGTGTTACATTTCCCGTGGGTGTAGGAAGCGGATGTGATATTGGTGAATAGGGAGCAGGAACTAAACCATCTCTTGCAGATCAATCCCTCCAGAATTCTCCAAGAGGGGAGGAGCGCATCTGATTAGTTCTGGGAGTGGGGAAAGCAAATGACAACATATGTGTGGAAACTGGAACATAGTCTTTGTCAACTCTGGTGAGGGGAATCCAAGCTTGAAGAAACTGACTGACAATACAGGTGGGCTAGTGATATAGTCTGAATTAATGCAATGGATGCAGAGAAACTGAGAGAATGCAATGAAGTTCACAAAGGAAGTCAGGCGGGAGGAAACGTACGCAGGTTAACTGTGTGAGTCCATGGCTTGTAGTGAATACTGGCCATTAACTTATCCCAGTAAGTAGAGATAAAGTCAATGAAACCGTATGAAGGTGAGAGCAGCGTGCCCTACTGTGCTCCACGAGGGATTATGTACTATCCCCAAGCTTTGGAGAGAAGGTGAGGGAAAAGGCCCATGACAATAGACAATAGACAATAGGTGCAGGAGTAGGCCATTCAGCCCTTCGAGCCAGCACCGCCATTCAATGCGATCATGGCTGATCACTCTCAATCAGTACCCCGTTCCTGCCTTCTCCCCATACCCCCTAACTCCGCTATCCTTAAGAGCTCTATCCAGCTCTCTCTTGAAGAATTATCTAATCTTTCACATATCCTGTAAAGAGACAGATATAACCTGAATCCATACAGGTTACCACTAGAACACTTTTTATTTTGAGGTAGTGAGTGGAATCATAAGAGAAGTTCTCTCCTGCAATAATAAAGAGTGTGCGTGGATTTCATTGAAGAAAAAAAAAATGCTTTCAGGGAAGCTTTACCAAAGTAATATTAAATATTGCATTGACTGGGAGCTTTCAATATTCCTTCGGCAATCCAGTAACCTCTCGGACAGTGGAACTGAAGGCAGCAATAGCAAATCTGATAGATTTGGAAATTATGTTTTGTTGGCAAAGAAACAAGAGGAATAGCCAAATGCTTTCCCACAAATATGTTTTAATGGTTTTGTAACTTTTTTTGTCCTTTCAATTAAATGGTACAATGGTTGAAGGTGATTAATAGACAGTTAATAGTTCTTTTCAATACCAAAATTAAAATGCTTTGAACTTAATATTTATTTTTATGATATCTTAAAAATCCATTAGTAGGAAGTGAGTGGGCAGCTTTCTTGCAGCATATTAAAATGATGCTGGCAATTAGCCGCCTCAGTGGTTTTTAAAACAAAATGTTTCAAATTCCCGAGGACGAAATTCAGATAAACAATATCAGAAAGGCCAACTATAGCAGAACTAAGAGAGCACCAAACAGAAGGGATTTTAATTACAGACATTTATAATAGGTTAACTGGGTATACATTTTTCTACCGGTCAAGGCATTAAGTATTATTTCTGACCAAGGATCCCTACCCGAAATGTTGACTGTTTGTCTTTCCACGCGGGACCTACTGAGTTTTCCAAGATTTTCATCAGTTCATAACTGTTCATTATCTGTTTTTTTGTATTAAATATTTGGCTTAGGTTTAAAATCATCATTATGTTAGGAAGGGACATCCTTTAGCACAATAGTTGTCAGAGCATACAATGAAATTACATCCAAAAGCAAAGGTGGAACAAAAAGACATGTTTTAAAATGAAGCTTCTCACAACACTTCAATGCGGAGAATTCCAAGGAGTCGCCAAACTGAAGAAATGTCTTCTCATTTAAGAATTAAACAGACTATCCTTTATCCTGAGATTGCAATCCCTGGTTCCAGATACCACAACCATAGGAAACATCATCTTTGCATCCGAACTGCAGTACCCTGTAAGACGTTTGCAAATTTCAATGAAAGCTCATCTTATTCTTAATCCATCCGAATTATCCACTTTCGCATCACCCTACAGGACTATCTTAAAAACTATTTTTGTTAATCAAATGCTCAATTATAGAGTCATAAACACCATTCACTGTGTGAAAAAACTTTCCCTTAAATTTCCTTTAAATTTCTGCCCTCTCACCTTAAACCTCTGCGCTCTAATTTTAGCCTCCCTGAGTCGATGAAAAAGTCTCTGATCATCAATTATTTCTACACCCCTTATCATTTTATAAACTTCTAAGGTTACCTCTCAGCCTCCTACATAATTCTCACAACTCATGGAACAGGGAAGCTTTTCTCTGCAGCCAGCTCCAATACAACTGGACACAGATGGGTGACATCACCTCCGTGAACATATTGTTCATTTAAATTTGATATAAAAGAGGATTGACTCTGACAGGGGGGGTGGATTTTTCTCTGTCTCATTTCATTATGAGTCACCAGTAGCATATGATCGGGAGACAGGTGTTCCATTGTGGGACTTTCCCTGCAGCTATATTGTTGTCAGCTGCCATTCCATGTACAGGAGTGACCTGGGATGACTCTCGTCCTTCTTGTTGCTTGCGCAAGTGCAGCTGGTCTCCCATAGACAACAAAGTATTCGCCAAGGCTCGAGGGATTAATTTGCGAACCGAGGTCTTGCCATTTATGGACAATCCCGTGGCCTGTGGTGGTACTGGAGCTCATGCCAGCGAGGTTAGTGTAGTCAGTCAGAGGGCTGGCTCTAGTACACAGGGATGACACCGGAGGACTAAGTAATCCCCAGTGTGGTTCAGCAGGAAGTCAGTGTAGGAAAGCAAATGGACATGGATTCATTGACCTTTAAATTTGAAATAAATGATTTATTCCGATAATGTACAAAACAGTTAAAAATGTTACCCCTGTAAAATGGTCAATGGCAGCGATAAAAATGATCATAATTCCTTTAATCTTTCATTAGTATGGACTATATGACAGTAAATTAAACATTTTTATTTTGGATTTTGCTCAAAAAGCTTCTTAATTAACTCAACCGCAATAACGTAGAAATAAAAATCGTATCCAATTACTGTTCCTTTACTGTCTCTCTCGGTCCCCAACACTGCACCCAATGAAAGTTTTGTACTTCTTTAAATTTACAATATTCCCTTCACTACCCATGGTCCACTCTATACTGGGGAGACACATGCAGACAACGTGACTGTTTTGCAAAGGATCTTCTTTGTATAAAATCACGTAGGGCATAGATAGAGTAAGTGTAGTGTCTTTTTCCCAGGGTGAGAGAATCAAGAACTAGAGGGGAAAGGTTTAATGCAAGAGGAGAAATAATAGGACCCAGAGAGGCAACCTTTTGGTGTGTATAAAAATCAGATGCCAAAGAAAGTAGTTTATATTGAAGAATATTGAAGGTATCACACAATGCTGGAGTAACTCAGCAGGTCAGGCAGCATCTATGAGAGAGGGAATGGGTGATGTTTCAGGTCGAGACCCTTCTTCAGACCTATTTTGAAGGATATTGGTCAAACGTGTGTAAATGTGTAAATGTGACCAGCATAGATGAACATCTTGGGCTGCATGGATGTGAACAATACTCTATATGAATGCATTTCTGCAGTCATCAATCGGAAACAACATTATAAAAATAATAATTTGCATCAAACTACTCTAATTACACCAGGGCTTTTTTTAACACCAGCTGACAAGAAATATTTACACGTGTGGCCGCAATGCAAAGGTCGATTTATTCATTTTTCCTCATTCTTCAAATATTATTCACTGCCAACAAAGAAATGAGGCATTGTTTGATAACTCTGAATTGCTATAAATGAGTTTCACAAAAAAACCCAAAGCAAAGCATAAGAAGAGTTTGGAAGGAATGCCACTGTGTCATGTCTGTCTTCATTTTAACAGCAGGACATCCTTCCACCACAAGCCTGCTCCCATTTCTGCAGGAACCATTTAAACTTGAAACAGGCTTGAAACTGTAAACATATTCACTACTGATTGGAAGCCCTGTCTTGAGAACTGATCCTCCACATCTGCCATATGGCAGTCGGATGTGGAAATTAATTGATATCTTGGCAGGTTCAGAATCTTCAACTTTATATATTATAGCTCGATAAAAATACATCACCACCTGTGTACAACAGTGTAATAAATATATGAAACTTTAAAAAAAAATTAACTGCCATGCAAATTCATTTCAGGAAGTTCAGTTCAGTTTAGTTTATTGTCACGTGAAAAGCTTTTGTTGCGTGCTATCCAGTCAGAAGAAAGACAATACATGATCACAATCGAGCCATGTACAGTGTCTGTAGGAGTAGAGATTTAAGAGTGTGGAGCGATTGTAATATGTGATTATAGATCTGCTTCTGTGGCTAGCACGCAAATAGTTGTCTGGGTTGGGCGCCATCTTGGAAGATGGTGAATGATGTCGAGATGGCAAGGAAGCACAGGGCTGTGTGGTTAAAGTCATATACAGGCAAGATAGGCAAGGATGATGAATTTCCTATCCTAAAGGACATTGAAAGGGGTTGCATAGCATTTTGCTCTCATCGTTACTTTTACTTATATTAGTTTTATATTTCAGATCATTTAATAAACACCCAAAATTCCATGAGTGCCATTAGTCCAATAATGAAATTACAAGGCATCAGCCACATATTTAATAATCTGTTCATATTTTACAAAAAAAAAACAAACATTCATCTTGAGTTGTCCTCTCCAGGAATGAACCATGTAAAAGCAACAAAGTACACTATGATAATTTAGCAGATTGCTGGATCATAAAAGGTAATTAAGATTTAGGGATTAAAGATTATCTGACCAAGAAACTGCAGACTAATTCGTCAGAGCTCTCTAAATTCCCAACTGGCTTTGGGATCAATTGGAAGAAAAAGTTATTCAATTAGGATTTTGATGCTAGATCCAATTTGGCCTTCAGCATAATAATTTTATGGTTAGCATTTATTTTTGCGTGCACAGGAGCGAGGATAATAGAACAGGAATTTTGTTACCATATCTTTAAGTAATCTTGCAAACCAACTTTGCAAGTTGGATTTTGCCCCTGAGACTTTTGCACAATAATGCTGAGAACTATATTCTGCACTCGGTGCCTGTCCCTTCGCTCTACCTATTGTGTGGCTTGGTTGTATTCATGTATAGCATTATTTGATTTGATTGGGTAGAATGCAAAACAAAGCTTTTTACTGTACCTCTGTTCAAGAGACAATAATAAACATTAACCTAAAACCTTAATTTGCCCACAGTGGCACTTTGGTTTGAATCGCCAGACCGTGAAGGCACAGAATGGCACATGGGTCGGCATTCACTGCTTCAGACACACCAAGCTCTGGCACGAGAGGCTTTCAGCTCAGATAATTCACCAATTACACAAATCTCCAGTCTATCAGTCATATACAGGCAAGATAGGCAAGGACGATGAATTTCCTATCCTAAAGGACATTGAAAGGGGTTGCGTAGCGTTTTGCTCTCATCATTACTTTTACTTTTATATTTCAGATCATTTAATAAACACCCAAAATTCCACGAGCCATTGGTCCAATAATGAAATTACAGGGCATCAGCCACATATTTAATAATCTGTTCATATTCAGAGATGCTGGTGGCACAGCGGTAGAGTTGCTGCCTTACAGCACTTGCAGCGCCAGAGACCCAGATTCGATCCCGACTACGTGGGCTGTCTGCATGGAGTTTGTACGCTCGCACTGTGACCACGTGGGTTTTCTCCGAGATCTTCGGGTTTCCTCCCACACTCCAAATACATACAGGTATGTAGGTAAATTGGCTTGGTAAATTTAAAAATTGTGCTTAGAGTGTGTAGGATAGTGTTAATATGTGGGGAATCGCTGGTCGGTGCGGACTCGATGGGCCAAAGGGCCCGTTTCCGCGCGGCATCTCTAAACTAAACTAATCAGCTAGAGGACTGGAGCAAGCTTCAACCCGAGCGCTCATTGGTGCAAAGGTTCCTAGAGTGATCTGACCTTTGACCAGAAATGTAAAACAAGCAGAATAAAATGAGGAAAATAAAGTCTCGAAACATACTTAAATACATATCACTATATAGTCACCAGATTGCCATAAAATCCCAGATGCTTTGCTGAAGTATTTCAAGGAAGGCAATATACCATACTTTAGTAGTATCAAAACAGAACAAGTTTTTTACTGCACCTTTATTATAAGGGAGAGCACAAGGTGCTTCACAGATAACAAAAGATATCAAGTGGCCAACTCCCTATGCAGCCTGGCTGTTTGTGTAACAGTGCTGGCAGCAGGTCTGAAGGCTGGATTAGTTTTAGTAATGTTGTAGCAATGAACTGCAGATGTTGGTTTACACCAAAGATAGACACAAAATGCTGGAGTAACTCAGCGGGACAGGCAACATCTCTAGAGAGAAGAAATGGGTGATGTCTCGACCCAAAACGTCACCCATTTCTTCTCTCCAGAGATGCTGTTGAGGGAAGGAATGGGTGACATTTCTGCTCGAGAAACTTTTTCAGTCTGAAGAAGCATCTCGACCCGAAACGTCATCCATTCCTTCTCTCCAGAGATGCTGCATGTCCTGCTGAGTTACTCCAGCATTTTGTGTCTATCTTCTAGTTCTAGTGAAGCTGGGATTACGTCCCTTAACTCTCTCCAAAAAAATAAAACGGAATGCGTTTTGGGCACTTTGCTGATCAACTCTTTATGCTATACAAGGGAGTGTTTGAAGGCACTGGGCCTGTACTCGCTGGAGTTTAGAAGGATGAGCAGGGACCTCATTGAAACTTACTGAATAGTGAAAGGCCTGGATCGAGTGAATGTTTGTGAGAATGTTTCCACTAGTGGGAGAGTCTATGACCAGAGGCCATAGCCTCAGAATAAAAGTACTAGAGGAGATGAGGAGGAATTTCTTTAGTCAGAGAGTGGTGAATCTGCGGAATTCATTGCCACAGACCCTGTGCAGGCCAAGTCAATGGATATTTTCAAGGTGAAGATTGACAGATTCTTGATTAGTCAGGGGTTATGGGGAGAAGGCAGGAGAATGGGGTCGAGGAGGAAATATAGATCAGTCATGATTGAATGGCGGAGTAGACTTGTTGGCCGAATTATGGACGAATGGGCCGAATCTGCTCCTCGAACTTATGAATTGATGTCCACCACCTAGATTGTGCTGATACTTCAGCACCAAGTGCTAGGCCTTTGGTGGATTGCAGCAAGCAGACTGTTATCAGGAGAGGGCTCATTATTTTTGGAATACCACCACCCTATTGCCTCCAGGCAGTTGCACGGAAATTCTTCCTAGACCTGAGAGGTCAGCAGGCAGAGTGATGCTGCGGGTAGTTCGGCTGTCTCACACGTCAAGAGGCCAGGTTTGACCTGACCTCCAGTGCTGTCTGCGTGGAGTTTGCACATTGTCCCTGTATCTGCATGGGTTTGCCCCAAGCGCTCCAGTTTCCTCCCACATACCAAAGAGGTGCTGGTACTGTTCTGACCACTGAAAAGTGCCCCTAGTGTGGTTTGGGTAGTGGGAGAATCAGGGAGGTATGAAAGGGCAAGAATGAGTTACAAGGAGACAAATGGGGGCATGGGATTTCTGTGATACTCAGCATAGACTCGGTAAGTGAAAATGGCATCCTTCCACCAGGTAAGTAAATATGAAATATTCATGCAGAAAGTCCCTTGCGTGATTTCTAGGTATCTCAGCGAGTCGATCAAACTGTTTAGACTTTAGAGGTACACTGTGGAAACAGGCCCTTCAGCCCACTGGGTCTGCCCCCACCAGCGATCACCCCAAAACACTAGCACTATCCTATACACGAGAGACAATTTACAATTTACAGAAGCTAGGTAATTTACAAACCTGCAAGTATTTTGTAATGTGAGAGGAAACCGGAGCACCCGGAGAAAACCCACAGTCACAGGGAGAAAATAGAAAATCCGTACAGATAGCACCCGTAGCCAGGATCAAACCCAGGTCCCTGGCGCTGCAAGGCAGCAGCTCAACCACTGTACCACCCTAACTGTTGTGCACATTGCCCCACATCTTAATTTTTAACCTGGTCCAACTAAATCACAAAACAAAAGGGCAAGATGCGACTCAAGTAAAATAGCGAGTAACAAAAGACTGGAGATATGATTCTGTCACTCACAGAATCTGGACACAACTAAATCCCTAGGTAACAGCATACTGCAAAGTAGTCTAACTCTGATGTAGAAACACTGCAGTATGCAGGTCTTGAACCTCTCTCTGCACAAAGCATATAATATGCAGAATGTCACATCGCAGGGAATGATTTATTGTTGTACATTATTTATATTGTCTGATCATAGAACTTATTCTTGGGTTAGAAATTGGATATTACAATTTGAGATCTATGATAGGTTATCTTAGAAAATGTTAGTCAAAGTGACATACCAATATAGAGTCATACACAGAGTGATACTGTGTGAAAACAGGCCCTTCGATCCAAATTGCCCTTAGTCTTATTTGTAAACAGTGGGCTTACATACAGAGCTATAAAATTAAGCCAAAAACACAAAATTAGAATTAGGAATATGTGAAAAAGTTAAGACAATGTCATTAATTTTTTTAATTTACTTTATAGATTCGACAAGGATGATATATATGAGTATATATTACAAGGAAGAAATTAGATCAGTTATTAACAGAAAAAGGCAAGAGGTGCTGGAGTAACTCAGCAGGTCAGGCAGCATCTCTGAAGAACATGGATACGCTGATTGTAGTGGGGGAGAAAGCTGGAAGAGAAGAGGGGATGGGACCTTAGCCCCCTACTGTACTCCCTGTACACACATGACTGTGGGGCCAGGTTCAGCTCAAACTCCATCATCAAGTTTGCTGATGACACTGTGGTGGTGGGCCGGATCTCCAACAACGATGAGAAGGCCTACCGGGAGGAGGTGGCTGATCTGGCACTCTGGTGTCAGGACAATAGCCTCCTCTTGAATGTCACTAAAACAAAGGAGCTGATTGTGGACTTCAGAAGGGCTAAACATCCAAGGACGTACACGCCACTGGAGATAAATGGGTCTATTGTGGATAGGGTGAGCAGTTTTAAATAATTGGGAGTCCGCATCGCAGAGGATCTGACGTGGGCAACGCACATTGCCGCACTGGTGGGTAAGGCTAAGCAGCGCCTTTACCACCTTAGACAACTGAGGAAATTCAGAGTGTCTCTGAGGATCCTTCATTGCTTCTACTCTGGGGCTGTAGAGAGCATCCTGTCCGGCAACATTACAGTCTGGTTTGGGAACAGCTCTGCCCAGGACAGGATGGCCCTGCAGAGAGTAGTGCGTTCGGCAATACGCACCATGGGAACTACACTCGTCCCCCTGCAGGACCTATACATCAGGAGGTGCAGATCCAGAGCAAGCAAGATCATGAGGGACCCCTGCCACCCCAGCAACGGACTGTTCCAGATGCTACGATCAGGTAAACGTCTCCGCTGTCACGCTGTGAAAACGGAGAGGATGAGACGGAGCTTTTTCCCACAGGCCATCAGGACTGTCAACTTTTATAACCCCAGAGACTAAATTTTTGTCGACACTAATAGTAACTTATTAACTTTATTTATATGCTGTAACTGTAATTCTTTTTGTGCACAACCCGCAGGCATTGCCACTTTCATTTCACTGCACATCGTGTATGTGTATGTGACAAATAAATTTGACTTGACTTGACTTGATAAATACTGGTGAAAGGTGGATACAGATGTGGGGAATTTGGATACAGATGAGGGGAATTTTGAATGGTAGATTGTTGGACAAAGACCAGAGATGAAGACCAGAGATGAAGCGATAAAAAAAGAGATAAGAAAACTAGAAGAAACATGACATTTGTGGACAAAGGAAGAAATATAGGTGGATGGGGAAAGGAAGAAATGCGTGCGGGTCCAGGTGGGGTACAGGTGGGAGGGAGGGAGTTGTATCTAGATTAGTTAAATAAAATTGGAGAATTCAATGTTCATACAGTTAGGCTGTAAGCTACCCAAGCAGTCTACAAGGTGCTGTTCCTCCAGATTCCATTTGGCCACATAGGGGAATGGGAATGGGAAGGGGAATAAAAGTGATTAGCAACTGGGAGATCTAGCAGGCCTTCGCACATGTATCTTGTGAAACAGTTGTGTAGTCACGACTTGGTCTCCCCGGTGTAAATGAGCCACATCAGGAGCACCAAATGCAATGGATGAGATTGGAAGAGTTGCATGTAAACCTCTGTCTCACCTGCGAGAACTGCTGGAGTCTGTGGATGGAGGTGGGGGACAAAATATAGGGACAAGGATTTTCAGAGATGCTGCTGAGTTATTCAGGCACTGTGTCTTTTTTGTAAACCAACATCTGCAGTTCCTTGTGTCTTCATTATTAAATGGTTTTATGTGCTATAAAATGGGCCTCCCGCCTGCCCGAGGTGCCGCGGTACCCACCCGAAGGCTCGTCGGTCGGCAGGACCTGGAGGGAACTGGAGATGTCAGCCACGAGGAGCAAGAGCCGGTAGGAGGGTGAACCAGGATAATGCCTCCAGCGCCTTTCAGGTTGGCTGCAAGGACATAAAGATGGCCGGGCGAGGAGAGGGACGTCAGTTTGCGGGAACTGCTCCAGTACATTGAGCGCACAGACAAACTTTGGACATGGCACCAAAAACGGTGGCACCTGCATGCGTAATATATGCAAAAAGAATTTCACAGTGCAGTTGCATCTGTGACAAATAAAGCACCGTTGATCAAAAAAAAATCTCAGAAACTAACAGCATGGGTCGCAAAGTTGCATATTTCATTCCTGGTATGTGTTATAACATACCAGTGAGGGATACCAGCACAATGTCCAAACACATGCAATGCATGTTCTAAGATTAAGCCTGTGCCATCTGCAGAGTGAACTTAATGGACTGAATGACTTGCTTCTATGTATTTCATTTAATTCTATATAACACAGCATTATTAAGGCAAAACAATGTACCTTAATTTTATTCCAACAATGACCTTCAAATCATATAACAATTTCATTCTGATGATTCTCATTTCCTCAATTCCAAATCTCTCAATTAATGCTGATCATTCAGTTTTTGTTGTTGTTTTTACGTACAACATTTTTCATCCACTGGGAGCTAAACAGCAATCATTTACCTAAATTGCTCGCGTAAACTACAAAACAGAACTATTTACAATCCCCATAGACCCAGAGTCATAGTAGTTCATTCAGAAGAAAGTGCATAAATTTTAAAGAAAAATGCTGTCGATCCTAATGCACAATACAGCTCACAGAAAATAAAAGGCCAGTTGAGTTACTCCATCACTTCATGTTTTTACTATTCCAGGAATTAGTTTACTAAATCTTAAATAAATGGCTTCCAATGCAATAATCTCCCTTCTTAAATAAAGAAAGCAATACATTACATAGTACTCCAGATATGTTCTCACTAACACCATGTCAAACAGTAGCATATGTTTCTTACTTGAGTATCCAATCCCCCCAGCAATAAATGATAACATTATCAAATCAAACTATAGGGATACTAGGCTTTCGTGGATTATTTACCTGTACACTCAGATCAAAGAGCACTGCAGAAATTTGTGCTGTTCCCTCGCAGGTCCAGAGATCTGAAGTAGGATCCTGACCCAAAATGTCACCTTTCCATATCCTCCAGAGATGCTGCCTGACCCACTGCTTTACTGCAGCAATTTGTGTCTATCTTTGGTATACACCAGCACGTGCACTTCCTTTTCATTACATCTCGGTTCAATCCTGCCCCTGGGTGCTACCTGTGTCGAGTTTGCACAGAGTTCTGCCAACTCTAGTTTCCATTGCCATCCCAAAGACATACTAGTTGATTAATTTGCTGTTGGAAATTTGCCTTCAATCTAGGTAGGTGGCATAAGGATTATAGGGGAATCGTGTCATATATATGAGAGAGAATATGTTGGAGAACTACAGGGAACTAAGAAGGGGGAATATGATACTGATTTGCTCTGTTGGAAGATGCCATAGACCTGGCAAACTGAATGGTCTCTGTCGGTTTCATAATAAATCAGTAATCCATCTGCATCTTAGAACTCAGCAATTTCTCACTATTTAGAAAGCATACTTAATCTGTTTTTATTTTTGTTGCCAAAGTGAACATTTTCCCACATTATATTCCAATTGGCAAATCTTTGCCCAGTCACACAAATCAGTGCAGCCTCCTTTACGTCCAATTTACAGCTTACTTTCCCCCTGTGCTTGGATTACTGTGTTCAGTTTTGGTCACCTTGCTATGGTAAAGATTCCACTAAGAAGAAAAGAGTGCAGAGAAGATTTACAAGTACGTTACCAGGACACGAGGGGCAGAGATATTGGGAAAGGTTGGGCAAGCTCAGACTTTATTCTTAAGAGTGCAGGAGGTGAGGGGTGATCTTATAGGGTGTATAAAATCATGAGAGGAATAGATCGGGTGAAGGCTTTTTTCTCTCAGGGTCGGGGAATCAAGAACAAGAGGGCATAGGTTTCAGGTGAGAGGGCAAAGATTTAATACGAACCTGTGGGGCATCTTTTTTTATCCAGAGTGTTCCATATATCTAGAGAGTGGATCTCTGGAACGAGTTGCCAATGGAAGTTGAAGAGGCAGGTACATTAACAACATCTAAAAAACATTTGAACAGGTACAGGCATAGGAAAGATTTAGAGGGATATGAGCCAAGCTCAGTCAAATGGGACATACTTGAATAGGCATCTTGGTCAGCGTGGATGAGTTGGGCTGAAGGGCCTGTTTCTGTGCTTTTATAACTATAATATCCTTTGTATCATCAGCAAATTTGGCAATCATACCTACAGTACCTTCGTCCAAAACATTAATATGAATTAGTTGAGCATCAGTATCAATCTCAGCTTGTAACATTGAGATGTTGAGCTAATTGGCCTGTAATTTTCTGCTTTTTGCTTCCCACTCTTTTTTAATAAAATAATTAAATTTTCAATATTTTAATCTAATTGAACTTTCCCTGGGTCTAGAGGACTTTATCTATCTCATTGGCCAGGTTCCCAGGATGAGGTCTGTCAGGACTTGGAAAGGTTTCAATCCACAGCTCCAGTTTGCTCAGTATCTGGTGATTGTAATTATACAGACTCCCTCCCTTACACACTATTGTGAGCAATTTTGGGCACCATATCTGAGGAAGAATGTGCTGTCCCTGGAGAGGGTCAAGAGGAGGTTTACAAGAATAGTCCCAGGAACGTGTGGTTTAACTTATGTTGAGCATTTGAAGGCACTGGGCCTGTACTCGCTGGAGTGTAGAAGAATGAGGGGGAACCTCATTGAAACGTACCAAATAGTGAGAGGCTTGGATAGAGTGGATGTGGAGAGGATGTTTCCACTAGTGGGAGTCTAGGACTAGAGGCCATAGCCTCAGAATTAAAGGACGTTCCTTTAGGAAGGAAATGAGAAGGAATTTCTTTAGTCAGAGGGTGCTGAATCTGTGGAATTCTTTGCCACAGAAGGCTGTGGAGGTCAAGTCAATGGATATTTTTAAGGCAGAGATAAATAGATTCTTGATTAGTACAGATGTCAGGGGTTATGGGGAGAAGGCAGGAGAATTGGGTTAGGAGGGAGAGATAGATCAGCCATGATTGAATGGTTGAATGACCTAATTCTGCTATTACTTATGACCTACCTCCCTTCTAATTTCTGGTTTATTACCATTCCTCTGTAGTGTCCTCTTTAATGACCACTAATGAAAAATACCCATTTAATTCATCTGCTATCTCCTTATTTTTTATTATTAATTTCACAGACATTATTTCTATAGGCCAACGCTCATTTTGTTATTAAAAAAAATATCTAAACAGATGTTTGCTCTGTTTGTGTGTTTCTGTTTAATTTTATCCTACATTCTAATTTTTCCTTCCTTATTAATCTTTCCGTTGCAAATTCTGCCCAGTCCTCTGATGTGCCACCTATCTGTGCACAATTACATGCTGTGGAAGGTCTTCGAACAAATTGCATCCACGTCTCCTGATGTTATCAGGAACCTCTCTCTAAAAGGGTCCATTAAGAGGAAACAAAAGCAACAAACGAGCTTGACATCCTCGTTCTGTGGAGTTGGAGCTTCACGCTCATAGCTCCCAATTTGAAGTTGGTGGAGATGAGAAAACGTGTATTGCAAATAATAACATGCCTTTCTTTAGGCATGCCAGACATGGAGAAAACATTAGGCTGACTCACGCATAGTCCGCGGAAGTGCCCTGTCCAACTTTCCACTTGGCACGATTTCACTCAAGATGATCTCCAGCATGATCTACTCTGGCTAAAGTCAAAACTGAATTTCAATATGCAGAAACTGGCATCCAGCAATCCAACTTGTGAGCTTTAGTGCTAATTAAAAGAAAACGTTATCTGATTGAACACTTTAGTCATGAAGGAGTTTTTCGCCATGAGAGTTGAATGATCCGTTTTAAGTTGCCCGATATGCTTGCAGGATTATTTGAAGCAGGAAGGGTTTTTGCATAAATGCTTTTCCCTAATCAGCTATCAAAAGGTTTAAAGGATAATTAAAGGGCAATGTTTAAACCAGTGAGATATTGCAGCTTTTAATTAATTAGCTCCGGAACCAGATCAGTTAAAAAAAAAATCCAATTTGCCAATTTACTGAGCTTTTGTTTATGCTCTGTTTAAGCAGCCAAGCAGTGACGTAGATGGGGTAGAATGGTCTGAAGAAGGGTCTCGACCCAAAACGTCACCTATTCTTTTTCTCCAGAGATGCTGCGTGACCCACTGATTTACTCCAGCCTTTTGGGTCTATTTTTGGGTAGAATGGTCAGTCAGCTTTATTTCCACAAGGTCTATTAGCTTTCTCCCCGACCCCTTACATCAGTGTACCAGTAGATTGTGAATGAGCATTCAAAGAGATGCAATAAAACATTTCCTGTTATTCATGTGTGAAGGTGATAGACCACACTGAGCCCCAGATGATGGAGAAGCTGTCATATCAAAGTTTCTCAAAATACTTTACATTGTGAATTAATCTGTTCATGGACTCTTCTTTCAGACCACTTGTTTAAGTCAAGAGAAGTCTGCTGAAACACATGCCATAAAATATTTGGCGCCAACAACAACAATAAGAAAAGATCATCCTAGCTTGTGAAAAACACATTTCCCTTTCACTGGTCAGATGCCAAATGAATACACAGTGCATTCCTCAAATCTGTAAAAGGCATTAACGCAGTGACTTCCTTTCCCTCCGAAGCTGGAGACTTAAAAAATCTAAAGTTAGAATCATTTCAGTGTAGTTCTCCACATCTGACATTCGAACAAACCTTTAACACGGGGGTTTTAAAAGTTCTTTTTTTTGGAATGCAGGTTTCTTTTTCAAAGCCAGCATTTAATTGCCTTTGACAAACCTGCCTTCTTCAACTACTGCGTAGTATAAGAAGATAACTGCAGATGCTGGTACAAATCGAAGGTATTTATTCACAAAATGCTGGAGTAACTCAGCAGGTCAGGCAGCATCTCGGGAGAGAAGGAATGGGTGACGTTTCGGGTCGAGACCCTTCTTCAGACGGGTCCAGGCAATGATAATGCCACTGATTGTGAAGTCTGTAGAAAGGTCTCGACCCGAAACGTCACCCATTCCTTCTCTCCTGAGATGCTGCCTGACCTGCTGAGTTACTCCAGCATTTTGTGAATAAATTCTTCAACTACTGCAATCCTTTTGGTGATGGTATTCCCACCTGGCAGATGTATCGGAAGTTTCATGATTTAATCTTAAGCGTTGATGAAGGACCAGTAATATATTTTCTAGAGCGGCACAGTGACGCAGTGGTAGAGTTGCTGCCTTACAGTGCCCAGAGACTCAGGTTCGATCTTGACTAAAGGTGCTGTCTGTACAGAGTTTGTACATTCTCCCCGAGACCGTATGGGTTTTTCCCAGGTGCTCCAGTCTCCTCCCACACTCCAAAGACGCACAGGTTTGTAGCTTAATTTGGCTTCGGTAAAAATTGTAAATTGACCCTCGCATGTAGGATAGTGCCAGTGCACGGGGATCGCAGGTCGGCACGGACTCAAGTGGGCTGAAAGGCCTGTTTCCATGCTGCATCTCAAAACTAAACTAAACTAAATCAGGATGGTGTGTAGTTTGAAGAGGAATCCACCCTGTATTTGTATGTGTCTGAAGTCCCTCTTAGTGGTAGAGGTCATAGGTTTGGGAGGTTTTCTTGGAGTGGGCCAGACAAGTAACTGCAGTGCATTGCATTGATAGTACATGCTGTTAGCAACTTCACTCCAGTGCTAGAGGGAATAATGCTTAAGGTGGTGAATGGGATGCCAGTCAAGTGGGTAGCTTTGTCCTGGATGGTGTCAAGCTTCTCATGTTTTGGATAAACACTCATCCAGACAAGCTGTGGCAATTTCATTATGCTCCTGACTTCTTTCAGATGTTAAAAAGGCTTTAAGATTGTTATGAGGTTGGCCACTTGCCACTGTTCACCCAGCTGTGATCTATTATTGCAGTATTTCTGTGACTGGTCCACTGCGTTTCTGGTGAGAGGGACAAAATGTAAAGATGTGCAAGACAAGTTATTTTACACAGAGGTTGGCGAGTGTCCGAATGCGCTGCTGGGGATGGCACTGGAGGCAGATGCAATAGTGGCATTTAAGAGACTTTTGGATTGGCACATGGATATGCTAGGAATGGTGGGATATGGATTATACGAGTTGATTTTGACATCACGTTCAGCACAAACGTTGTATGCCAAAGGGCCTGTTCCATTGTTTTAGTTTAATATTCTACGAATGGTGACTTACGAGAGGATGATGATGACGAGGGTCCAGGCAATGATAATGCCACTGATTGTGAAGCATAGGTCCAAATTTGTCCTGTTGGAAACAGTCATTACCTCGTACATTTGTTACTTGTCACTTATCAATCCAAGCCTGAATGCCGTCTCAGTCTTAATGAATGCAGGCATGTGCTACTTTGTTTACTGAAGAGTTGTGAACACAATGCACATCATTATTAATTATTTCCACCATGATAGAATAAAGTTCATCTACGAGATTGAAGATGGGTGGCAGCAATGGGTGGCAGCAGGAGGGACTTGAGGATGGTCTGTTGCCTCCCTGGTGCCAGGGTTCAACACATCACAGACCGGCTTCAGAAAATCCTAGCGAGGGAAGGCGATCAACCTGAAGTCGTTGTGCACGTGGGCACGAATGACGTCGGGCGGAAGAGGAAGGAGGTGCTACAGCGGGAGTTTAGAGAGTTGGGAAAAACGCTGAGAAGTAGGACGTCGAAGGTAGTTATCTCTGGACTGCTACCGGTACCTCGTGCTGGTGAGGCCAGGAACAGAGAGATAGAGGGTATGAATTTATGGCTGAGGGACTGGTGCAGAGAGCAGGGATTTAGATTTCTGGACCACTGGGATCTCTTCTGGGCTAGGGGTGACTTGTACAAAAGGGACGGGTTGCATCTTAACAGCAGGGGGACAAACATTCTGGCAGGCAGGTTTGCTAGTGTGACACCTGTGGCTTTAAACTAAGTAGTGGGGGGGAGGGGTTAACAAATTGTGAATATGAAGATGAGGTAAAAGGGAATACAGGAGATATTGCAAAAGACTCTCGGAAGAATGGGAACAGAAGTTCTAGAGCGGAAAAGAAATTAAGGGCAGGGCCAATTGTGAACGATGTGAGAGGGGAGGTAAATACAGAAGTTAAAGTGTTGTACTTAAATGCGCGTAGTATAAAAAATAAAGTGGATGAGCTTGAGGCTCAGTTAGTCATGGGCAAGTATGATGTTGTAGGGATCACTGAGACATGGCTACAAGAGGACCAGGGCTGGGAACTGAATATTCAGGGGTACACAACGTATAGAAAAGACAGACAGGTGGGCAGAGGGGGTGGGGTTGCTCTGATGGTAAGGAATGATATTCATTCCCTTGCAAGGGGTGACATAGAATCAGGAGATGTTGAATCAGTATGGATAGAAATGAGAAATTGTAAGGGTAAAAAGACCCTAATGGGAGTTATCTATAGGCCCCCAAACAGTAGCCTCGACTTAGGGTGCAAGTTAAATCAGGAGATAAAATTGGCGTGTCAAAAATGTAATGCTACGGTGGTTATGGGAGATTTCAACATGCAGGTAGACTGGGAAAATCAGGTTGGAAATGGACCCCAGGAAAGAGAGTTTGTAGAGTGCCTTCGAGATGGATTCTTAGAACAGCTTGTACTGGAGCCTACCAGGGAGAAGGCAATTCTGGATTTAGTGTTGTGTAATGATCCTGATCTGATAAGGGGACTAGAGGTAAAAGAGCCATTAGGAGGCAGTGATCACAACATGATAAGTTTTACTCTGCAAATGGAAAGGCTGAAGGGAAAATCGGAAGTGTCGGTATTACAGTATAGCAAAGGGGATTACAGAGGCATGAGGCGGGAGCTGGCCAAAATTGATTGGAAGGAGGCCCTAGCAGGGAAGACGGTAGAACAGCAATGGCAGGTATTCCGGGGAATAATGCAGAGGTTGCAGGATCAATTTATTCCAAAGAGGTGGAAAGACTCTAAGGGGAGTAAGAGACACCTGTGGCTGACAAGGGAAGTCAGGGACAGCATAAAAATTAAGGAGAGGAAGTATAACATAGCAAAGAAGAGTGGGAAGACAGAGGATTGGGACTCTTTTAAAGAGCAACAAAAGTTAACTAAAAAGGCAATACGAGGAGAAAAGATGAGGTACGAGGGTAAACTAGCCAATAATATAAAGGAGGATAGCAAAAGTTTTTTTAGGTATGTGAAGAGGAAAAAAATAGTCAAGGCAAATGTGGGTCCCTTGAAGACAGAAGCAGGGGAATTTATTATGGGGAACAAAGAAATGGCAGACGAGTTAAACCGTTACTTTGGATCTGTCTTCACTGAGGAAGATACACACAATCTCCCAAATGTTCTAGGGGCTGGAGAACCTAGGGTGATGGAGGAACTGAAGGAAATCCACATTAGGCAGGAAATGGTTTTGGGTAGACTGATGGGACTGAAGGCTGATAAATCCCCAGGGCCTGATGGTCTGCATCCCAGAGTACTTAAGGAGGTGGCTCTAGAAATAGTGGAAGCATTGGAGATCATTTTTCAATGTTCTATAGATTCAGGATCAGTTCCTGTGGATTGGAGAATAGCAAATGTTATCCCACTTTTTAAGAAAGGAGGGAGAGAGAAAACGGGTAATTATAGACCAGTTAGTCTGACATCAGTGGTGGGGAAAATGCTGGAGTCAATTATAAAAGACGAAATTGCTGAGCATTTGGATAGCAGTAACGGGATCGTTCCGAGTCAGCATGGATTTACGAAGGGGAAATCATGCTTGACAAATCTACTGGAATTTTTTGAGGATGTAACTAGGAAAATTGACAAGGGAGAGTCAGTGGATGTGGTGTACCTCGACTTTCAGAAAGCCTTCGACAAGGTCCCACATAGGAGATTAGTGGGCAAAATTAGGGCACATGGTATTGGGGGTAGGGTACTGACATGGATAGAAAATTGGTTAACAGACAGAAAGCAAAGAGTGGGGATAAATGGGTCCCTTTCGGAATGGCAGGCAGTGACCAGTGGGGTACCGCAAGGTTCGGTGCTGGGACCCCAGCTATTTACGATATACATTAATGACTTAGACGAAGGGATTAAAAGTACCATTAGCAAATTTGCAGATGATACTAAGTTGGGGGGTAGTGTGAATTGTGAGGAAGATGCAATAAGGCTGCAGGGTGACCTGGACAGGTTGTGTGAGTGGGCGGATACATGGCAGATGCAGTTTAATATAGATAAGTGTGAGGTTATTCACTTTGGAAGTAAGAATAGAAAGGCAGATTATTATCTGAATGGTGTCAAGTTAGGAGGAGGGGGAGTTCAACGAGATCTGGGTGTCCTAGTGCATCAGTCAATGAAAGGAAGCATGCAGGTTCAGCAGGCAGTGAAGAAAGCCAATGGAATGTTGGCCTTCGTAACAAGAGGAGTTGAGTATAGGAGCAAAGAGGTCCTTCTACAGTTGTACCGGGCCCTGGTGAGACCGCACCTGGAGTACTGTGTGCAGTTTTGGTCTCCAAATTTGAGGAAGGATATTCTTGCTATGGAGGGCGTGCAGCGTAGGTTCACTAGATTAATTCCCGGAATGGCGGGACTGTCGTATGTTGAAAGGCTGGAGCGATTGGGCTTGTATACACTGGAATTTAGAAGGATGAGGGGGGATCTTATTGAAACATATAAGATAATTAGGGGATTGGACACATTAGAGGCAGATAACATGTTCCCAATGTTGGGGGAGTCCAGAACAAGGGGCCACAGTTTGAGAATAAGGGGTAGGCCATTTAGAACGGAGATGAGGAAGAACTTTTTCAGTCAGAGGGTGGTGAAGGTGTGGAATTCTCTGCCTCAGAAGGCAGTGGAGGCCAGTTCGTTGGATGCTTTCAAGAGAGAGCTGGATAGAGCTCTTAAGGATAGCGGAGTGAGGGGGTATGGGGAGAAGGCAGGAACGGGGTACTGATTGATAGTGATCAGCCATGATCGCATTGAATGGCGGTGCTGGCTCGAAGGGCTGAATGGCCTACTCCTGCACCTATTGTCTATTGTCTATTGTCTATTGACAGCTCAGGCACTGTCATGTGTGATGGTGATATGCATATATCAGGAAAGAGTGAAGTACAAGTCCTGGCAGCATCCTCGTAAATCTCCCCCGCATCTTTTCTAGCTGAACAACATCTTTCCTATAACTGGCTGACCAAAACTGAACACAATCCTCCAAATGCGGCCTCACCAACGTCTTATATAACCATAACATGACCTCCCAACTTCCATATTCATTGCACTGACTGGTGAAGGCTAATGTGCCAAAAGCCTTCTTGATCATCCTATCTACCTGCATGGTCAAATGCTGCCTTGATGTCGAGGATAGTGAATCGTGCTGTGCAGGGGACACTACTCCGTAGATGATGCATGAAACAACCATGTGATGAGGTCTGGAGCCGAGAGATTCAGGCAAAAATCCAAACTAAGCATCAGTGAGCAGTTATTTATGCCACTTGATAGATCTGCTGACAACATATTTTACTGCTTTGCTAATGAGTGAGCTGCAATTAACTGGATTAGAGCTGTTAGATGTCAGTGTTGTGAGGCACAGCTAGTTCTATGAACGCAGATCTTCAGTACTGCAAGGGAACTTTTGTCTGGTCCTCTCACCTTTGCATAATCCACTGCTCTTTTTGATATGATGTGCAAGGAATTAATTAGTTAAAAACTGGCTTCTGCGATGGTGGTGATCTCAGGAGGGAGCGGAGATGGATTATCCATCTCAGCACTTCTGGCTGAAAATAGTTGCAAATGTTTCAGACTTGTCCTTCTCACTCACCTACTAGGTCGTACCGCTGGACAACCATAAAACAGGAGAGCACAGGAACAGCGCAGGAAGGAACTGCAGCGGCAGGTTTATACTGAAGATAGGCACAAAGTGCTGGAGTAATTCAATGGGTCAGGCATCTCCAGAGATGCTGCCTGATCTGCTGAGTTACTCCAGCACTTTGTGTCTATCTTGAGCACAGGAACAGGCTCTTCGTGCTGAACATGATGCCAAGTTATAGTCTTGTCCTCTGCCTGCACATGATCCAAATCCATCCATTCCCTACATCTCCATGATTCTATCTAAAAGCTTCTAAAATGCCCTATCGCAGTTGCCTCCACTACTCCTGGCAGGATGTACCAGGCACTCACCACTCTGTTAAAGAAAAAAAACTTGCCCTGCGTGTCTCTTTTAAACTTTGCCTCTCTTAACTTAAATCTATGCCCTCTAGTGTTTGACTTTTCCACCCTGCCAGAAAGATTGGCTGTCTGCCCTATTTATGTTCACATAACTTTATATACTTCTAACAGGTCTCCCCTCAACCTCCGACATTCCAGAGAAAAGAACCCAAGTTTCTCCAACTTCTTGTAGCCAATATCTTCTAATCCAGGTAGTTTGCTGGTAAACCTCTTCTGCACTCTGTCTGTCTGTCCTTGGTGTGAAAGTGGGAAGTTGTCTCCACAAAGATTATGTGGTGGATACTTCTACACGTAGCATCATGGACCGGACCAATTTGCAACCAGTAGGCTTGGCAATGATGAGGCCAAATAGGTTTATCCTTTGTTTATTCTGTCACTACTTACCCCCGACAAAATGTGATAGCCCTGTCGTTCAGGACTCAATCAGCTCAGTCTGTGGTGGTGCTACCAAGCTGCTTGGTGAGGGATGATGAATCCCCCTCCCCCCACCTAGAGGACATGGTATGTCCTTGCAATTTCCAACTGTTGCTCAGATTGGAAGAGCATTGATACATCAGCTGAAGGAGGACAGAAGGTGGTAATCAGAAGGGACATGGAGAAGATTGACTTGAGTATAGATTGAGTATAGGAACAAAGAGGTCCTTCTACAGCTGGTGAGACCGCACCTGGAGTACTGTGTGCAGTTTTGGTCTCCAAATTTGAGGAAGGATATTCTTGCTATTGAGGACGTGCAGCGTAGGTTCACTAGGTTGATTCCCGGAATGGCGGGACTGTCGTATGTTGAAAGGCTGGAGCAATTAGGCTTGTATACACTGGAATTTAGAAGGAAGAGGGGGGATCTTATTGAAACATATAAGATAATTAGGGGATTGGACACATTAGAGGCAGGAAACATGTTCCCAATGTTGGGGGAGTCCAGAACAAGGGGCCACAGTTTAAGAATAAGGGGTAGGCCATTTAGAACGGAGATGAGGAAGAATTTTTTCAGTCAGAGAGTGGTGAAGGTGTGGAATTCTCTGCCTCAGAAGGCAGTGGAGGCCAGTTCGTTGGATGCTTTCAAGAGAGAGCTGGATAGAGCTCTTAAGGATAGCGGAGTGAGGGGGTATGGGGAGAAGGCAGGAACGGGGTACTGATTGAGAGTGATCAGCCATGATCGCATTGAATGGCGGTGCTGGCTCGAAGGGCTGAATGACCTACTCCTGCACCTATTGTCTATTGTCACCACGAGGCTTTGTTAATTTTGGAATCAACATTAAGGACATGCAGGCCTGTCTACAGCAGGCATTTAAGAGAAGCAAACGGAATTGCAGGGATTAGAGGGATATGGTTCACGTACAGGCAGATGAGTTTAACTTGACATCATGTTCAGCACAAATATTGTGGGTCGAAGGGCCTGTTCCTGTGCTGTACTGCACTATGTTTAGTTTGGTGCCTTCTTTGAAGCTCAATGGTCTATACAGTTTCAAACTTTTTAACTTTATCATGTCAGTGTTGGTGCAACTGAATACCTGGCTCAGCCACTTCAGAGGATTGTTCAGAAACATAAGGAATAGGAGTAGAATTAGGCCATTCGGCCCATCAAGTCTACTCCTCCATTCATTCATGGCTGATCTATCTCTCCCTCCTAACCCCATTCCCCTGCTTCTCCCCATAACCTCTGACACCCATGCAGGCTCTGTCAAGCTCCTCAAGTTTGTGGATCACACAACCCTGATTGGACTGATCCAGGATGGGGAGGAATCTGCCTACAGAGGGGAAGTGACACAGCTGGCGTCCTGGTGCCATCACAACAACCTGGAGCTCAATGCTCTTAAGACAGTGGAACTAATTGTAGACTTTCGTAGAGCTCCCCCTCCCCTCCCCCCACTCACCATCAACAACACCATAGTCACATCTGTGGAGTCATTTAAGTTCCAATGGAACCATCATCTCCAGGGACCTTAAATGGGGGGCCACCATCGACTCCACAGTCAAAAAGGCCCCACAGAGGATGTACTTTCTGCGGCAACTGAAGAAACACAATCTGCCACAGGCAATGATGGTCCAATTCTATACTGCTATCATTGAGTCCGTCCTCACCTTCTCCATCATGGTCTGGTTAGGCTCAGCCACCAAGCACGACATCCGGAGGCTGCAACGGATCGTTCGATCATCTGAGAAGGTTGTTGGCTGCAACCTTCCCCCCATTGACGAACTGTACACTGCAAGGGCCAGGAAGCGAGCGGGCAAGATCATCTCTGACCACTCTCACCCTGGCCACAAAATCGTTGAAGCACTTCCCTCTGGAAGGCGACTCCGGACTGTCAAAGCAGCCACAGCCAGACATAAAAACAGCTTTTTTCCACGAGTGATAGTTCTACTCAATAACCAAAGTCTGTAGTCTCTTTTTCGCTCTGGTTTATTTTCACCCAAATGTTTAGACCCTAATGTTGTATCCTTATTGTTTTGATGTGATTATGCTTTATTCTTAATTGTTAACTGTATGTTTGTGTTGTCATTTGTGAGCGGAGCACCAAGGCACATTCCTTGTATATGCACATACTTGGCCACTAAACCTATTCATTCACCCATACTAATAAAGAATCTATCTATCTCTGCCTTAAAAAATCCACTGACTTGGCCTCCACAGCCGTCTGTGGCAATTAATTCCACAGATTCACCACTCTCTGACCAAAGAAACTTCTCCTCATCTCCTACCTAAAAGAACATCCTTTAATCCTGAGGCTATGACCTCTAGTCCTAGACTCTCCCACTAGTGGAAACATCTTCTCCACATCCACTCTATCCAAGCCTTTCACTATTCTGTATGTTTTAATGAGGTCCCCCCTCATTCTTCTAAACTCCAGCGAGTACAGGACCAGTTCTGACAGTCATGTTGCTGCTGATTTGGACTCGTATAGGACAACCAGCCAAAGACAACCAGCCAGGGACATTAATGAACCAAAAGCATTTTGACAACTATCCAGTCATGATTATGAAGAGGAGTGTTTATTTTAAATTCCAGATCGTTAAGCAAATTAAAATTTCACAGCCTTCTTGTTGGCTGTTGCCTGATGAATTTGTGCCATTGAATTTGTGTCCAGGCCTCCAGATTACATGAATACTGTACCATCACAAAAACTTAAAATCTTTACAAAAACAAATTCAGAGGAGGTTTTCATACCTACAAGCATGCAGTATCTTATTATTTAACAAACTTAGGGCTAATCTTCTACCTCAAATCCACCAACCTGCTTAGCTCCTCATTGCTCGATCTCCTCAGAATCCAAAAATGGGTGGATCTACTACATGGGTATCATTTTGGGTTGCACATTAACTGATCACCACGCTAACATTTTCCAAAAATTTCACAACTCCGTAAAGAAATTTCTCCTATCTGGAGGGAACGGACAGAAAAACCTTCGGGTCGGGACCCTTCTTCAGATTGATCAGGCTGAAACCTTGCCTGCCCATTCCCTCCACCGATGGTGCTGACCCACTGAGTTCGTAAGATCATAAGGAATACGATTCTGCCCATCAAGTCCAGTCCAGCATTTAATCATGGCTGATCTATCTCTCCCTCCCTCCAAATTCCATTACCCTACCTTCTCCCCATAACCTCTGACACCTGTACTAATCAAGAATCCTCCAATGTTTTTTCCAGCATCTGCAGTTTTTTGTGCCTCCGAATATCTTCGCTTCTCAGCTCTAAATAGTTCAATCAAGTTCTAAATTTGATATGAAGGGAACATCTTTCCAGCATTTTTCCAGTATCCAATATCTTTCCACTTATTCAAACTCCTTAGGGATTTTGTGCGACTTATTCTTCTAAACTTTAGAGAATACAGGCCCATCAATTCAACATCGAATCAATGAAACAGCCCCTACCCTCCTCCACTTTAACCCAGAAATTAACCCAGTAAACTCCAAAGACACCTATAACCTCTCTTTAGGCAAGATCTGCAGAACTATCCATCACAACATGTGATCTCTACCCTCTCAATTCTCTACTTAAATACCATTTAATTACCTTTTCTAATCATGTGTTTGCATTCATCTCGCTGTTCTGTAAACTGCAATGATACACAGATCCCTTTGAACATTGTTTATCAACATTGGTATTTTAAAATTTGCTGACTTCAAATTTCTTCCCATCTTTTTGCCAACTTTTTTCCTTAATTGGAATGACTTCCATTGCAAATTTCTGCCATGCTTGGGTCCCACATGAAACTCACGGAGTCATAGAGACATACATCGTGGAAACAGGCCCTTCTGTCCAACTTGCCCACATCGGCCAACATGTCTCATCTACACCAGTCCCACCTGCCGGTGTTTGGCCCATATCCCTTTAATCCCGTCCTATCCATGCACCTGCTAAATGTTTCTTAAACATTGCGATATTACCTTAAACCTATGCTCTTTGGTACCCAATTCCCTTACTCTAGGCAAGAGACATTAAGCGTCTACCCGATCTATTCCTCTCATGATTCTGTACACCTCTCTAAGATCACGCCACACCCTCCTGCACTCCAAGGAATAGAGTCCTAGCCTACTCCACCTCTCCCTATAGCTCAGGCCCTTGAGTCCTAACAACATATTCATAAATCTTCTCTTTCCAAATTGACAACATCTTTCCTATAATCTAGTGCCCAGAACTGAACACAATACTCTAAATTCGGCCTCGCCAATGTCTTATATAACTGCAATATGACGTCCTAACTTCAATACTCTGACCGATGTGCCTTTTTGCAGATGTTGCAAATAACTGAGACCTAAATTCTAAATGTTAAATTAATCCTATTTTCTGAAATGTTTCTCAAAATTTCCTTTCCATCTGTTCAAACGCTTGTCAAAAGCCATCTTTTTGATCAAATCTTCAGCCAACCTTCCAAACCCATCTTTCTTACAATGCACTGACTCAGAGTATCTTGCAACAGACCATAACAATATTTGATGGTTACAATTTGCTGCCATGGCGTTAATAATTGAAAGGGAAAATGCTTCCCTCTATAAGTACTCTGTGCTGTATAAGTGTGAGGTAAAAATGTTCCAGAAGCTGTAAACTATTCACAGTAGGGGGCCATTGAACCTAGTGGGTCCTTGTCAGCTCACAGGGAGGTATCTCATCAGTGCCATTACCATCTCCTTATTTCCATGTACCCTGCAAATATTTATCTCTCACTTGCTCATTAATTACCCCTTGGTTAGGAGCAACTAACCCAAGATACAAATATCCAGAGGAAACCCGCATGGTCATAAATCATAAGTGATAGGAGTAGAATTAGTCCATTTGGCTCATCAAGTCTACCCCACCATTCAATCATGGCTGATCTATATCTCCCTCCTAACCCCATTCTCCTGCCTTCTCCCCATAAACCTCTGACACCTGTACTAATCAAGAATCTATCAATCTCTGCCTTAAATCTACCCACTGACTTTGCCTCCACAACCTTCTGTGGCAAATAATTCCACAGACTCACCAGTGACATTTAATATACGATACAAGATTTCACCTAATGATGTGGCAGGAACAAGCTCTGAAGCAGTTATAAAGGAAGCCACCACCCGATCACCCTCTAAAGTTAGCACACTCTTTGACCACCTCTTTTTTAGAAGTCAGGGAGGTAGTGGAGGTCCTCCAGTTTTGCCATTGGATTCACCCTCGAGCGTTGTGATGATTCTACAATGAGGAGCCAGATGTAAAGTGCATCTAGCACCCTTGGGTTTACTCTAAGCATGGTCGGTGTACAAAGAGCAACACCATTCTTTTGAATGTGGGGGTTGCCAACCTTCATTAAAATGGTATATTCAGATTAAGGATTTTTGTTTGCTTTTCTTTGTTTCACTTTACATTTGGGGCGGCACGGTGGCACAGCAGTAGAGTTGCTGCCTTACAGCGTCAGAGACCCGGGTTTGATCCGGACCATGGGTGCTCTGGTTTCCTCCCACACTAAAGATGTACAGGTTTGTAGGTTGATTGGCTTCGGTAAAGATTGTAAATTGTCCCTAGTGTGCAGGACAGTGCTAGTGAACTAGGATAGCTGGTTGGCGCAGACTCGGTGGGCCGAAGGGCGTGCTTCAGCATTGTATCTCTGAACTAAATTAAACGCTGCACTAATTTGTTTCTAACTCGCCGAGCCCTGGTTCACTGCTGCGAGAAGATAAGACTGTTCTCTGTAACTTTGTCGGTGCCAGAAACACAGCGACTCCTTGTATGATTTGCTGTACTTATCCAATGGAATGCAAAAATAAAGAATTTCACTGTACCTAGGTACATGTGACAATAAATTATCATTGAATCAAATATCTTTAGTCCATTTTATGAAAGTGTGCTGCATTTTAACTGCTGCACACCTTCACCAGAAGCTACACAGTGCATCATCCCCAGAACAGTCCCTTCCTGAGCTGCATCTGCAGGTAAGGAAACCCGTGGGAATAGTGCAGAGGGAGTGCGTGCAAATGATGGGGCAGATCAAAGAACAGCTGGCCCACTATAAACATATAATTGTTCAACAATCGAGGGGTTTACTGTTGTGGTTCGTGTTCTTTGCATTCCATCGTTACTGAATGAAGGGAAATGAGCACCAATTTTAAATTTCCCCCGGCTCTAATGACGTGCGGTACAAGGCAATGCATGTTAAACACAGTTATTTGTTTGCATACTGTATGTTTCAGCAAATCAAAATTCCTTCATTATCTAGACATAAAGAACTGCACGTGCTGGTTTACAAAGATGGTGTTTCGGTTTGGGACCCTTCCGCAGAAGTTTGACCTGCCGGGTCACTCCTGTACTGTGTTTTTTTTCCCTTCATTATATTTTAGTGAAGTATAATATTAATTAGCCTCACACTAACTATCAACTTAGCAAATCTGAATGAGGTCAACTGAATTTGAAGCAGACTACAAATTTTATTCACTGACTGAAATATTCATCCTCCGTTTGAAAGACTGGGTCTTTACGCCATTGGCCACACACCATCGAGCAGAGTTGCTTTTCCAAACTTTAATTTTATGTTACTTCTCTGATAAACACATGACTGGGATTGCAAATGGGATGAACCCGATTTACTCTTTGGAGATAGTTGTAATCAATTAAAAAACGTGCTGAAAACTTCACATAAATCACGCAAACATTTACTTATGTCAACAAATTAAATGTGTAAAGTTAATGAAGTGAAAATATTCTGCCATCGCTAAACGTCATGTCTGACACGCTCCCAAATTTATTGCATTTTCCTTAATTTCACACTGCACTGAGCCATCACAGAGAGATAACAGTTATGAATATTTACACAGGTTTCAACTCTTCTGTGACACAACTCGAGCATCTTGTCAATAGGGCAAAATATTGCAAGAAATGGTAGAAGTGCTGCAGAATAACAACTTATGATTAGCAGAGGACCATAAAAAGTGAAAACAGAATGGTTTCCTTTAGAAATACAGCGCAGAAACAGGCCCTTCAGCCCACCGAGTCCGCACCGACCAGTGATCCCCGCACATGAACACTATCCTCCACACTCTCGGGACAGTTTACATTTATACCAAGCCAATTAGCCTACAAATCTCGACGTCTTTGGAGCGAAGGAGCAAACCGAAGATCTCGGAGAAAACCACGTTGGGTACGGGGAGAACGTACAAACTCCATACAGACAGCACCCGTGGCCAGGATCGAAACCCGGGTCTCTAGCGCTATAAGGCATCAACTCAACCATTGCGCTACCGTACTGCTATCGTGTTACTGATGAACCTTCATCAAGTGCAAATAAATATTTTTTTACAAAACAGACACATCAACAGAAAGCCTAAACGCATGCAACCTGCAACGTTCACAAAAATAGGATATTCATTATTTACCAGGTAACGAATTACAGAACTATCCATCTCTTTCAGGTCAATGAACAAATATGTTTTTAATGTTATATTGCCGAGTGGACATTTACATTTTTAAATTACTTACCAATTACATCAAGAAAACTCATCTTGGATTCTAACAGTCATTGAATATTAAATAGATACTTTGTATTGCATTTAGGATCTGTTGGCATAAACAAAGTGTGCCTGGCTGAACAATGGTTGTTGGAGGAAGGAATTGCAGATGCTGATTTACACCGAAGATGGGCACACAATGCTGGAGTAACTCAGCAGGGCAGGCAGCATATCTGGAGAAAAGGAATAGGTGACGTTTCAGGTCGAGATCCTTCTGCGGTCACGACGCGAAACGTCGCCTATTCCTTTTCTCCAGCGATGCTGCCCGACCCGCTGAGTGACTCTAGCACATAACGTTATGTGCAGGATTCCAGCGTCTGCAGTTCCTTGTGTCTACAGGTAGGCAAGCGCAGGATAGAGGGCAGCCTGCTCCTCAAGACTGTTCTGCCATTAAATAAGAACATACAGTGCATTCAGAAAGTATCCAGATCCCTTCACTTTTTCCACACTTTGTTACGTTACAGCCTTATATCAATCTACCCCATAATAAAAAATCAAAACCAAAAAAATGTTGCAAAGTAATATAAAGAAATAACTGAAATATCACATTTACATAGGTATTCCGACCCTTTGGTCAGTACCTTTGGCAGCGATTACAGCCTCAAGTCTTCTTGGGTATGACGCTACAAGCTTGGCACACCTGTGTTTGGGTAATTTCTCCCATTCTTCTCTGCAGATCCTGTCAAGCTCTGTCAGGTTGGATGGGGAGCGTCGATGCACAGCTATTTTCAGGTCCCTCCAGAGATGTTTGATCGGGTTCAAGTCCGGGCTCTGGCTGGGCCACTCAAGGACATTCACAGACTTGTCACGAAGCCATTCCTGTGTTGTCTTGGCTGTGTGCCAAGTGTCATTGTCCTGTTGGAAGGTAAACTTCCACCCCGGTCTGAGGATCTCTCTGTACTTTGCTCCATTCATATTTCGCTTGATCCTGACTAGTCTCCCAGTTCCTACCACTGAAAAACATCACCACAGCATGATGCTGCCACTGCCATGCTTCACCGTAGGTATGACATTGGCCAGGTGATGAGCGGTGCCTGGTTTCCTCCAGACGTGCCACTTGGCATTCAGGCCAACAAGTTCAATCTTGGTTTCATCAGACCAAAGAATCTTGTTTAGGTGCCTTTTGGCAAACTCCAAGCAGGCTGTCTCGTGCCTTTTACTGAGGAGTGGCTTCCGTCTGGCCACTCTACCATAAAGGCCTGATTGGTGGAGTGCTGCAGATATAGTTGTCCTTCTGGAAGGTTCTCCCATCTCCACAGAGGAACTCTGGAGTTCTGTCAGAGTGACCATTGGGTTCTTAGTCACCTCCCTAACCAAGGCCCTTCTCCCCCGATTGCTCAGTTTGGCCGGGCGGCCAGCTCTATGAAGAGTCTTGGTGGTTCCAAAGTTCTTCCATTTAAGAATGACGGAGGCCATTGACCTCTTCGGGATCTGCAATGCTGCAGAAATTGTTTTATACCCTTCCCCAGATCTGTGTCTCGACACAATCCTGTCTCAGAGGTCTACGAACAATTCCTTCGTCTTCATGGCTTGGTTTTTGCTCTGACATGGACTGTCAACTGTGGGACCTTATAGACAGGTGTGTGCCTTTCCAAATCACGTCCAGTTAATTTACCAGAGGTGGACTCCAACCAAGTTGTAGAAACATCAAGGATAATCAATGGAAACAGCATGAACCCAAGCTCAATTTTGAGTGTCATAGCAAATGGTCTGAATACTTACGTAAATGTGATATTTCAGTTATTTCTTTTTAATTATTTTGCAAAAATTTCTAAACACCTGTTCTCACATTTTTATTGTGGGATATTGTGTGTAGATTGATGATTAAAAAAAATAAGGCTGTAACGTAGGAAAATGTGAAGTGGTCTGAATACTTTCTGAATGCACTGTATCTGGTCTGTGGACCAAGCGCAGGCAGGTGGGTCTATTGTAGCTGGGACATGTTGGCCAGTGTGGGAAAGTTGAAGGGCCTGGTACCACACTATCACTCTATGACTCTTGACTCATTGATGCAGAATTAAACTGATCATTTACATGCCATTTCTTTTTAAATAATCTTTTTTTTTTAATCTGTCCCCACTATTAAAGCAAACAGGAGTGCCTGGGAAACACTTCACCAAACCCATCCCAAACTATCGTACACCCATGCCAATGATCACCATTAGCAGAATCATGAGGAAAAGGGCTTACAATCCACCTTGTTTGGTCATTCAGGTAGAATGCAGCCTTACCACAGTTCTGCACTTTTCCTATCCCTTTTTGTCATGTGCATGGATATCACGTCAGCTTTAGTGCAAAAAACTCTTAAGTGACCAGGAATCCATGGGTTTAAGGGGAAGAGAAATGCAAATGTACAGGCACTGGGTTACCTCCCGCAAAAATTAAAAATCTCCTTATTTTAAACCTCCACACCTTTTCTCAATTTTTAAATTTGAGAAGCCCTCAACAAATAAAACGACTTTATAGTTTCTACCTTTAGAGTGTTGATGATATCACCCTTCAATCTAGACTCGGATCAGATCATATCAGATCAGTTTATTGTCATATACACCAGAGTGCAATGAAATTCCCTGTTCACATGAAGCTCAGGCTAAACAGTAAACATTTAGTAATGATAAATACAACAATAAATACAAACAACAGATTGGTGCAAGATTGTAATGGAATCTAAACCTCAGCAGCTCCGTTGATGAGAACAGGGTTCCTCAAGTCAACAATCAACTTTTGTTTTGCTGACATTAAGGGCTAGTGTGTTGGGCTGACACAAGATTCTCAATCTCTAACCTTTACTCTGCCTCAGACTTAACCAAATACTTATATTCATGTCTCATCCTTTGGTTCAGCTAAGATTTGGATTATTCCTGCCCATTTCCCAGAGTTCGTCCAGTCCAGAGGACTAACTACTTCCCAATCTAGCTTTATCACAATGTCAAATGCCAGCCTTCAGAAAACCTGCTCTATTGGTAACAAGGAATGAGTACGCACATGCTCTCTCTCTCTCTCTCTCTCTCTCTCCCTCCCTCTCTCTCTCTCGCCCTCTCTCGCCCTCTCTCGCTAAAGACTATTTTCAACACTCCATGACCCATGAAATGAACTTGTATTCCTGCGTTGTACTGTTCCATGTAATCTCACAGGAAATCTTGGGTGTGTTGCAAATTCCTCAGCTAAAAACTGGTAAGATAGAAAACATGTTTTGGTCAGTTCTATCCACAGACCCTGTATTTTTTTAAACTTTTAGTGATACAGCATGGAAACAGGCCCTTCAGCCCACGCCAACCATCCATTACCCTTTCACACTAGTTCTATGTTATCCCTCTTTTGGATCCTCTCCCTACACATTAGGGACTATTTACAGAGGCCAATGAGCCTACTTTAACCACACATCATTGGGATGTGGGATGAGCACCCATTAGAGACGCATGTGGTCACAGGAATGCCGTCTCCTTGCAGACAACACCAGAGATCAGGATTGAATCCAGGTCTCTGGAGCTGTGAGGCAGCAGCTCTACCAGCTGCATCACTGTGTCGCCCTTTGTCTCCAATTTCATCTCTCTCCCCAACCACACACTCTCGTGAATTCAACATCCCTTTGATGCCAAGTTCAGGTTCTGCTCCTACTTCCTATCTTATGCAAATAATATCTGTTTGCTCCTCCATAAGTATCAACCACCGCCTGCTCTCACATGCAGTAGTAACCATCTCCTTCCTGGCAGGGATCAGTGTCGCCACTGAGAATAGCACTAATGTCCTTTACCACAGAGTTCACACCAGCAATGTTAAGTTGAATCATTAGCAACAGCTCCAGGCAAAAGGTGATTAAAAATGATCCTCCATTAAAAAAAATCCACTTCTGCTGTTATTGTGTGCTTGCAGCCCCACACATGCACAGCACAAATTGACTGCATTTGTTGTTGTTAATCTTTTGAACTGTGGGATTTAAAGCAACAATATTTTCCAGCGAACTTGGGAAAACATTACTAATGGAATCCTCTTACGTACATGGAGATCCAGCAAGCTGCCCTGTCTGCACCAAAGTTTGTTTAAAACGTTTTAGCGTTTGTCTGTGAAGGATATAGAACTTGTCGGTCAGAAACATTTTGTAATGCTGTCTGTGAAATGGGGATGTTCTTTGAAAAAGAACTATTTGTTCTGATTTACCATGGGCGTTATGAGCAATGAGTAGACAAAGTGAATATTTTCGCCACAGGAAGCTTCAATTAAGAACCTCCTTCTGGACTCTGCTGACCCAAAGTATTTGCTAGCAAATGTGAAATTTAAATCAAAAACAATGGCAAACTTATGAATGATTCCAAGACTGTACTACAGGGAAGTAATTGCTCAATAACCTGTTTGGCATAATAACCTGATTTTAGCATGCAAAATCACTTCATTTGTTGACAATAATAACAGAATTCCACTCACAGCTGGTTGTCCAACTAACTAGTAAACCAAAGACAACTATGGAACATTTTTACTGCTCTCCCATATGCAGAGATACAAATGGATTAACCCCTTCTGCATTAGACTCATAAAGTTGCACAGCACAAAAATGTTTGGTCAATTTGGCCCACCACATTCATTCAAAATTGTTTGCCCATGTACACTAATCCCATTTGTCTGCATTCGGTCTATAGACTTCCATACCTTACCTAATTAGAAACATAGAAAATAGTCGCAGGGGTAGGCCATTCTGCCCTTTGAGCCAGCACCGTCATTTAATATGATTATGGCTGATCTTATAAAATCAGTACCCCGTTCCTGTTTTTTTTCCCACATCCCTTGATTCCATTAGCCCGAAGAGCTATTTTTATCTCTCTCTTGAATACATCCAATGAATTGGCCTCCATTGCCTTCTGTGGCAGAGAATTCCAGATTCACAAATGTCTGGTGAAAAAGTTTTTCCTCATCTCAGTCTTAAACAGCCTACCCCTTATTCTTAAACAGTGACCCCTGGTTCTGGACTCCCCTAACATCGTAAACATTTTTCCTGCATCTAGCCTGTCCTTAAGAATTTTACATGTTTCTACAAGATCCCCTCTCATCCTTCTAAATTCCAGCAAATACAAGCCCAGTCAATCCATTCAAGTGCCTGTATAAATGTCTCTTAAATAGTCATTATACGACTTCACCACCTCTTCTGGTAGTTAATTCCATATATCAACCATGCTCCATGTCAAAATCTCTCTCCTCAAATCCCATTTATCTATCAGGCTCAGACCCTGCGTTGCCCCATGAGAATCAAACCCAACCTATCCAAACTCTCCCCCGAACTAATGTCCTCCGGTTCAGATGGCATCCTGATGAATCTCCTCAACACTCGCACCTGCACTATCACATCATTCTCATAATATGACGACCAGAATTGTACGCAATTCTCCAAGTGCAGTATAACCAGTGTTCTGTAAAGCTGCAACATAACCATCCAACTTTTATATTCTACACCCTAACTATTGAGGCAATCACGACATATGCCTTTTTCTCTACTTTATCTGTGTTACAACTTTCAGGGAACGTAACAGTGCAGCACAGGCCCTTCAGTTAAGCCTCACCATGATGCCTAGTTGAACCGATCCCATCGGCCTGTACATGACCCATATCCCACTATTCCCTGCACTTCCATGTGCCTATCTAAAAGGCTCTGAACTGCCGCCATACATGCCTTCACCACCACCCCTGGCAATGCCATCCAGGCCCCCACTATCCTCTGTGTAAACGGCTTGCCCCACACATCTCCATCAAGCATTCCCCCTCTCACCTTATAGCTATGCCCTAGAGTGTCGGCAGCACTCTGGTAAACCTCCTCTGCACCGTCTCCAAAGCTTCCACATCTTTCCTGTAATGGGGCGAATAGAACTGCATGCAATGCTCCATATGCAGCCTAACCAAGATCCAAAAGAGTTGGAGATAGGATGGGGGCCTATCCAGTGGGCTGCCATGCCCTGTATGGTGTCCAGTTGTTGAAGCTGCTCTTATCCAGGAGAGTGGAGAGTATCCCAGCCTGCTCCTGACATGAGCCTTGTAGAAGGTAGACAGGCACACAATCATAAACTCAAATGATTGCTTTCATTGATTCTCACTGACCCTCCCCAATCACCCATCTGATCAATTAACAATTTAATCAAATCCTGAGTTTCATAAGTTTAAACTTTTATTTCACACATTTAGCCTGTTAATGAGAATGTGCCTTTTGATTCACAGCAATTGCTTTAATATATTTTAATGACATTATCAAGCATGTGGATGGCCCTAATACTTCTTGCGAAAAACCCATAAAGATTATGAGGTTCACCAAGTGATATTGTCAGGTCTCCCAGTTTCAGTACAATATAAGGTGCTGTACTATTGCAACTTCTCACAGCTGCCAGCTTTTAGCCTGATGGGCGAGATACCAGCAGGCAGTTCTTAAAGCAATGTACCCCTAACGTAATCAACACACTTACTGTTATGGCAGTTTCCTGCTATTTAACGAATGGATGCTGCAGTGGTGTGAAGGGAAGGATAGATAGAGACAAAATGTGGGAGGAGAGTGATCCTAGGATCGTAGGTGTAAAACAGTGCCCACAGGAGGCATGCCATTTATACAAGGAGGTTACATAAGGCTGAGTCTAATGCTGGTGAGAAGTTGCCCGAGATTAGTTTAGTTTAGTTTAGTTTAGTTTAGGGATACAGCATGGCAATAGGCCTTATAGCCCACCAGATTCGTGCCGACCAATGATTATAGAGTCATACAGTGTGGAAACAAGCCCTTCGGCCTAACTTGCCCACATCAACCAACCTAACTACACTCATCCCACCTGTCTGTGTTTGACTTATATTCCTCTAAACCTATCTGATCCATGTACCTGTCCAAATGTTTCTTAAAAGTTGCAATAGTACCTGCTTTAACTACCTCCTCTGGCAGCTCGCTCCTTACACTCACCACCCTTGGTGTAAAAAAAGCTACAACTCAGGTTTCCTATTAAATCTTTCCCCCCTCACCTTGAACCTATATCCTCCGGTTCTCGATTTCCCTCATCTGGGCAAGAGACTGTGTGTTTACCCGATCTATTCCTCATCACCCGTACACTAATTCTATTCTATACACCAGGGACAATTTACAGAAGTCAATTAACCTACAAACCTGCATGTCTTTGGAACATGGGAGGAAACCGGAGCAGCAAGAGGAAACACATGTAGTCACAGGGAGAACATACATCGTACAGACAGCACTAATAGTCAGGATCGAACCTGGGTCTTTGGCACTGTATTGCAGCAACTCTACCACTGCGCCACCTGAAATGTCCGTAATAAGTGATAGCACATGAGGATAGCATATGGATTAAAGCGAGGGATGCTAGCAATTCAAACACTTCTTGCACTCCCATCAGCTGAAGGGAAAAATAGGTGAATACTTCTCTCATCGAGCAAGCCGTTTGGGAGAAATCCATACTAATCCAGCAAACTGTGAGATGTGGCAGAGATCAGCACCAGCAGCCAAGGATGGGAAACCAAGAGAGACCATGACGTTGATCTCAACAAAAATAAGTTATGGTCTTGCGAGACTGTGTCTGAGGGTGCAGAAAGTCGCAGATGTCAAATGTACAGGAGATTTATGTGTTGAGTGCTGCGCTATTAAATCACACATTTTCATGGGAACCAGGGATAGTAAAACGTGGGAGACAGAGAACTTAGCAACATGGTGTCAGAACAACAACTGATTCCTCACCTCTCTGCAAGATGAAGGAGCCGGTTACTGACATCAAGAAGTGTGGTGGAGGACATGCCCCAATCAGCATCAATGATGCCAAACTGGAAATGGTTGCGAGCTTCGAGTTCCTTGCAGTTAACATTATCAATGATCTGTCCTGCACCAACCACATTGATGCAACAGCCAAGTAGGCACACCAACACCTCTACTTCCTCAGCAGACAAAGGAAATTTGGCATATCTCCAATGGCCCTTACAAACCTCTACAGATACAATCACAGCTTGGTTTGGTATTAGCTCTGCCCAAGACTGCAAGTAATTTCAGAGTTGTGGATGCAGCTCAGTCCATCACTCTGACCAGACTCCCCAACATAGAATGCACCTACACTCTGCCTCAGGAAAGCAGTCATGATAATCAAAGACCTTTCCCACCCCGGCCATTCCTCCTCCTCTCCCCCCCCCCTCCCCCCCCCCCTCCCCTCCCCTCCCCTCCCTCCCTCCCCCCCCCCGGCAGAAGATAAGAAACTTGAAACCACGCACCATCAGGCTCAGGAACAGCTTCTTCCCTTCTGTTATCAGGCTTCCACTTTGGCGGCAAGAACAGGAAAGCAGAGTATTACCTGAACGGTGGCCAATTAGGAAAAGCGGAGATGCAACGTGACCTGGGTGTCATGGTGCACCAGTCATTGAAAGCAAGCGTGCAGGTGCAGCAGGCAGTGAAGAAAGCGAATGGTATGTTAGCATTCATAGCAAGAGGATTTGAGTATAGGAGCAGGGAGGTTCTGCTGCAGTTGTACAGGGCCTTGGTGAGACCGCACCTGGAGTATTGTGTACAGTTTTGGTCTCTTAATCTGAGGAAAGACATTCTAGCCTTAGAGGGAGTACAGAGAAGGTTCACCAGATTGATCCCTGGGATGGCAGGACTTTCATATGAAGAAAGACTGGATAGACTAGGCTTATACTCGCTGGAATTTAGAAGACTGAGGGGGGAATCTTATTGAAACATATAAAATTCTTAAGGGGTTGGAGAGGCTAGATGCGGGAAGATTGTTCCCGATGTTGGGGAAGTCCAGAACCAGGGGTCACAGCTTAAGGATAAGGGGGAAGTCTTTTAGGATCGAGATGAGAAAACATTTCTTCACACAGAGAGTGGTGAGTCTGCGGAATTCTCTGCCACAGAAGGTAGTTGAGGCCAGTTCATTGGCTATATTTAAGAGGGAGTTAGATGTGGCCCTTGTGGCTAATGGGATCAGGGGGTATGGAGAGAAGGCAGGTACAGGTTACTGAGCTGGATGATCAGCCATGATCATATTAAATGGCGGTGCAGGCTCGAAGGGCCGAATGGCCTACTCCTGCACCTATTTTCTATGTTTCTATGTTTCTGAATGGTCCTTCCATAAGCCAAGATACTGTCCAAATCATCTCAACACCATTGCAGTCATTGAACTTTGTCTCTTGAACTATTGCGATATATTACTGAGAACTATATTCGGCAATATATGTTTTTCTTTGCTCTACCTATAGCACGCGAGTTTGCCTTGATTTATGTATTATGTTTGGATGGCAGGCAAAACAACGGTTCTCATGTGCCAACAATCAACATAAACCAGGGTTGTTCTAGTGAAGAGGACATGTTATTTTGTGCACTAGATTGAGCTGAAATATCTCAAGGCAGATGAATTGGTGTTTTATCCTACTGTTGATACCACTTATGAGAATTGCAACCTGAAAAGCAGGGCAGATAAAAATAACACAGTGAGAAATTGAATTCCCTGAGGTGTAAGACAGCCAGAAATGGTATGATATTGCTTTAGTCTAGGTGAAACCAATTATCAACAGCACTGCACCATTTTCCTGGAGTTTTGCAGAGGAACTTCTACAGTACGTGACCCTGACTATCCTGCCTGCCGAGCAGATCCTAAAAATATGCCGGTTTTATGGAGGTTATATTAAAGTTTTCGACAGGCTGAATTTTAAAGACTTGGCATTTATATTTCCATATGACTAAACCTAGAATTCCATCAGTTCTTCTATTTAAAATAGCCTTATCAGGCCAAAATGTTGCTTTGATGTTTCTGTGAACATAACGCAAAAGCCCTCAGCTCTTCCCTTTGTTAGCAGCATGGGGGAAAATGAGTGAATTTTAAAGGAATGTGGAAAAGGCAGGAAAAAGAATTTCACTGACAAGTCCTAGATCCTTCACAATCACCTGGTAAAGAATTTAAAGAGGGTCCTGTGGCGGATCGGGCCACTCCTTGGGTCAGCCCCCTCGTTACGTGACGGACAGGGAGAGGGGTTAAAAGCCAGACCAAGGGAAGGCGTATCTATTCCCTAGGAGAACTACGCTGTGGGCAGGAGCTCACAGCCTAATAAAGAATCTCACAAAACACTGCCTGGCGTCTTGCCTTTCTCTGGCCTCCGCCAGGCCACTACATTGGTGACCCCGACGTGATTTGAACACGCAGCCCAGACTGGGTGGACGCCCTGCCGTGGGTGTTGCTGGGGATCCGCACCGCACCCAAGGAGGACTTGGCCTCCTCCTCCGCCGAGTTGGTGTACGGGGCCCCCTTGACGGTTCCCGGGGAGTTCATCCCACCAGCCCAGGGTCGAGTGGAGCAGCCGTCTGACGCCCTGCAACGTCTTCGGCAGACGGTGGGCAGGCTGGCACCTGTGCCCACGTCACGGGACATTCCAGCCACACGTCCCTGCCGCTCTGGAGGACTGCCAGTTTGTATTCCTGCGCAGGGACGCACACCGATCACTTCTCCAGCGGCCGTACGAGGGCCCCTTCCGGGTCCTGCAACACGGCTCGGCCACATTCGTTCTGGACATGGGGGGCCGCAGAGAGACTGTTTCGGTCGCACGGCTGAAGCCGGCACACGTGGACATTGATCGGCCGGTGCTGGTTGCGCAGCCCCGCCCGCGCGGTCGCCCCCCGTCCAAGCTACCCCCTACGGTCTCTGTTTCGACCCCTCCACCTGTCGGTCAGCCGCCGGTCCCTGCGCCGGTCATGGTGCGCACCCGGGCTGGTCGCCTCGTGCGCCCTCCTGTCCGTTTTGTACCTCCGGTTCTTGGGGGGGGTCCTGTGGCGGATCGGGCCACTCCTTGGGTCAGCCCCCTCGTTACGTGACGGACAGGGAGAGGGGTTAAAAGCCAGACCAAGGGAAGGCGTATCTATTCCCTAGGAGAACTACGCTGTGGGCAGGAGCTCACAGCCTAATAAAGAATCTCACAAAACACTGCCTGGCGTCTTGCCTTTCTCTGGCCTCCGCCAGGCCACTACAGTGCAGTTCAGTATTACATGCTGAAAGGATCCCTTCACCATTTATTTTCTGAAATGACTGCATAAAGTTGCATGGCAATACTTAAATATTCAAGATACATAAATCCAAATGATCTAATGCTTTTCAGAAATCTCCCTGGACGTAGCATTAAACCATGGATCAGAAAATGGCACAAATTAACCACCTCTTAGGTCACTGCCATGATAATGGGTGCAAACATTTGCTTTATATTCTAATTTGCATTATTAGCCCTCATAAGTAAATAATAAATTAGCATCCTCACACCTTAAATCAACAAAATCACATTGATAACAGAATATTAAAAACCTTTTCAAAAAGATGCACTCAGTCGATTGCCCCACATCGTTGATTTTTGTTTCGTTATGCATTTAACATTAGGCCAAATATTGATTTTGTTTGTGTTTATTATAGTAAGCATGTTAAATTTCTTACCATGGAGCCATTTCAGAGACTGCAGGTTCAGAGGTCAGGGGCCCAATTAACAATAATATATATGTCAGTTCCTTAATCTGCCCTACCATGTGGAAATAATCTTCCCATTGGGTTATCATACACAAAAAAGCTGTTACTACTATTGCACCATATTGTGGATTTATGTTTGTACAAACTGAATTATAACAGATGAAAAGGGTCAAAGATCTGAAGTCCAAAATATGTGAATACTTGCAGTTAATTTCAGAAACATATGCCATCATAAACTTGGCACCATAAAATCAACAACAATAGCACTCAAAGAATGTGAATTGTTGAAAGAACATTATTGTATTGATCGTAATGGCACTAAATTAACACAGAGGCAAACAGATCTGGATTGTGTGTTTCTCCGATTTGCTAAATTGCATTATTGTGCGAATGAGAAATGAGTCAACCATTATTCTGCACTTCTGGTACAATGTAATCACACCAAAAACAGAAAGAATAATGGCCACGTGTTTGTGCATGGACTTTGTGGACATGAGAAACTTAATGAAGTACAGCCAGTGTACATTATATGTTACAATGCCATTGTTCTCATCAAGGAGGAATAGAGAAATAGAAAATACTGAGCAGGTCAGACCACATGTGTGGGAAAGAAAAGAAGCTTGCTAGGTCGCAGAGAGATGGTAGTTGGACAGGGGATGGGGGAGATGTCTGAGGGGGTAAAACTGTGTGACAATGGATATAAATTGGAAACAAGGTAATGTAAGTCAATGTATCATTTTCCATCTGGGCACATTGCCTCCTATAATTCGTTTAGTTTAGTTTCGAGATACAGCACAGATACAGGCCCTTCGGCCCACCGAGTTTGTACCGACCAGCGATCCCCGCACATAAACACAAGCCTATACACACAAGGGACAATTTACACTTATACCAAGTACCCAAGCCAATTAACCTACAAACCTGCACGCCTTTGGAGTGTGGGAGGAAACCGAAGGTTTCGGAGAAAACCCACGCTATCACGGGGAGAACAAACAAACTCCGTACTGACAGCACCCGTAGTCGGGATCGAACCCGGGTCTCCGGCGGTGTAAGGCAGCAACTCTACCGCTGCCCCACTGGTCGCCCTTGGTTGATTGATAATTTCAGGTAACTCAATTTCTCAGTATCAGTCATCCATCTGTGTTATAGGCTCAGCTTGCTGGTCTTTTGTTCCCATTTTTTTCTCTGTACGAGAGGAGGAAATTCCCAGCCCGGCATGCATGTATCTCCTTGCTGAGCACTTTGTCACTGTCTATATTGTCACCCTCTAAGTGCTGCCAAGTACTCAGGCATATAGCACTAGCTCAACAAGGCAACTTGGTCAGCATGAACAAGTTAGACTGAAGGCCCTGTTTCCACGCAGAGTAGCTTATGCCTTCTTGAAATATTGACTGTTTTTCTTCCCAGATGCAGCCTGACATACTGAATATTTCAGGCATTTGTTGTTTTTATTTTAGATTCTCAGCATCCAAACTTTTTTTAATGATTTTCAAATTTGACAAAATATGTTTCTTCTCTAAGCAGAGCATGCCAATGGTATTCAATAAACTGCAAAGTCACCGAGCAACAAATCTTCATTATCTAGCAATCAATACCTAACAAACCTTTTCTTTTTCTTTTATTAAGGAGTTGCTCTTTTAGTAAATACAATTTTTGAAGAAAACTCAATGGGAGGGCCCTGTATTCAGGAAACAAGAGTGTTTTATTGTCATGCAGTGCCCTCCATAATGTTTGGGACAAAGACCCATCATTTATTTATTTGTCTCTGTACTCCACAATTTGAGATTTGTAATAGAAAAAAAATCACATGTGGTGAAAGTGCACATTGTCTGATTTTAATAAAGGCCAATTTTATACATTTTGGTTTCACCATGTAGAAATTACAGCAGTGTTTATACATAGTCCCCCCATTTCAGGGCACCATAATGTTTGGGACACAGCAATGTCATGTAAATGAAAGTAGTCATGTTTAGTATTTTGTTGCATATCCTTTGCATGCAATGACTGCTTGAAGTCTACGATTCATGGACATCACCAGTTGCTGGGTGTCTTCTCTGGTGATGCTCTGCCAGGCCTGTATTGCAGCCATCTTTAGCTTCAACATATAAAAGGCATGCTCAATTAGGTTCAGATCGGGTGATTAACTTGGCCACTCAAGAATTTACCATTTTGTAGCTTTGAAAAACTCCTTTGTTGCTTTAGCAGTATGTTTGGGATCATTGTCTTGCTGTAGAATGAACCGCCGGCCAATGAGTTTTGAGGCATTTGTTTGAACTTGAGTAGACAGGATGTGTCTATACACTTCAGAATTCATTATGCTACCACCATCAGCAGTTGTATCATCAATGAAGATAAGTGAGCCAGTACCTTCAGCAGCCATACATGCCCAGGCCACAACACCCCCACCACTGTGTTTCACAGATGAGGTGGTATGCTTTGGATCTTGGGCAGTTCCTTCTCTCCTCCATACTTTGCTCTTGCCATCACATTGATACAAGTTAATCTTCGTCTCATCTGTCCACAAGACCTTTTTTCCAGAATTGTGGTTGCTCTTTTAAGTACTTCTTGGCAAACTGTAACCTGGCCATCCTTTTTTTTGTGGCTCACCAGTGGTTTGCATCTTGCAGTGTGGCCTTTCTATTTCTGTTCATGAAGTCTTCTGCTGACAGTGGTCATCGACACATCCACACCCGACTCCTGAAGAGTGTTTCTGATCTGTCGGACAGGTGTTTGGGGATTTTTCTTTATTATAGAGATAATTCGTCTGTCATCAGCTGTGGAAGTCTTCCTTGGCTTGCCAGTCCCTTTGCGATTAGTAAGCTTACTGGTGCTAACTTTCTTCTTAATGATGTTCCAAACAGTTGATTTTGGTAAGCCTAAGTTTGGCTGATGTCTCTCTAACAGTTTTATTGTTGTTTCTCAGTCTCATAATGGCTTCTTTGACTTTCATTGGCACAACTTTGATCCTCATGTTGATAAACAGCAATAAAGGTTTCCAAAGGTGATGGAAAGGCTGGAGGAAAGACTAGGTGCTGAGAGCTCTCGTATACCTGCATTAAGGAGGCAATTAAACACACCTGAGCAATTACAAACACCTGTGAAGCCATGTGTCCCAAACATTATGGTGCCCTGAAACGAGGGGACTAAGTCTAAATACTGCTGTAATTCCTACATGGTGAAACCAAAATGTATAAAAATACCCTTCAAATAAAATCTGACAATGTGCACTTTAACCACATGTGATTTTTTTCTATTACAAATCTCAAATTGTGGAGTACAGAGGCAAATAAATAAATGATGGGTTTTTGTCCCAAACATTATGGAGGGCACTGTATGTCCTAGACAGAACAATTAAACTTTTACTTGCAGCAGCCTGACAGAATATGTAATCAATTTAATGAACGAGGGGAATAAAAGTTCAGTAAGTCTATGTAGTTTGATCAAGTGATTCTCAGTACTCAGAATATGCAAGAGACAATAGTAATTGTAACACAGTCCCCCGCCCCCACCACAAGTGCATGTTGGATCATGTACATAATCCCACAATTGCCCAGTCCCCTGTGATTATGTATAAAAAAAGACAAAAATTAAGCTGACAGACAAAAAAAATTCAACATATGGAATAGTCCGTATATTTTATCACATGATAATATCCCCCATCACTCATAGCACCTTGTGAAGTCTCCACTGTATCCTGTTTGCACTAACATTATTGAACTGAAAAGTTATTGAACTGACTTGAAGCATTTACAACAGATTCGTTTTCTAAATTTATATTTCAAATTTGTTTTGATATTGGTGTTCAAATTGTATTTTTCCTTTGCAAGGAAAAATAATATGTTAAAAAGTGAATTAAGGGTAAAATACATACAAGTATATATAAGTCAGTGTACATATACATTATAAGAAAATAACTGCAGATGCTGGTACAAATCGATTTATTCACAAAATGCTGGAGTAACTCAGCAGGTCAGGCAGCATCTCGGGAGAGAAGGAATGGGTGACATTTCGGGTCGAGACCCTTCTTCAGACATATACATTATGACCTGATGAGCCAAAACATTATGCCCACCTGCCTAATATGCTCTTGGTCCTCCACATATATAGCAGGGTGCAATGCACTGTGTATTGTGACACATTCCTCCCGTGACCACCATTAAAATTTATGTGACTTGTGCCACAGTAGACCTTCTGTCGGTTCGGACCAGACGGGATAGTGTTCATTGCCCTCGCACATCGATGAGCCTTGGGCGCCCAACACCCTGTCGCCGGTTTGTGATTTGTCCCTCCTCGGACCACTGCCAGTAGGTACTCACCACTGCTGTCCGGGAGCACCCCACAAGCCTTGCCGTTTCAGAGATGCTCTGACCCAGTCGTCTGGCCACAACAATTTGGCCCTTGTCAAAGTCACTCAGGTCTGTACTCCTGCCCATTTCTCCTGCATCCAACACATCAACTGCAAGAACTGATTTTCACTTGCTGCCTAATATATCCCACCCCTTGACAGGTGTCATTGTAACAAGATAATCAATGTTATTCACTTCACCTGTCAGTGGTCATAATGTTTTGGGTCATTGGAGTATATCCAGACAGGACTTTTTCTCTGTTGCTTGTTATGCTGTTTACTTAGTACTGGGTTTGCATACCTGTTAAGAAATAATTTATTTGTTCTGTTTCAAGATATATGGCAATAAAACACTCTTGATTCTATCCGTCACTTTATTTGAATCAGGGAGCAGGCTTGATGTGAACTCTTTATAATGAGTTTATAACTCATTATATAACATCATATAACTTTATAACTCTTTAAACATGTTAAAAGGATAACATGGCACATTGGTCTGATACAGCATGATTATATGTGCGCACTCAGAAAGAATGTATAAACAATCGGTAATGCACTTTCCTCAGTGATCAAGTTTAGAGCAGCCAACATTTGTGATGTAATGTAATTCAGCATTGCAAAAACAAACCCACAAACAAATATGCATGTGGAGATCTCCATTCACATCCCTTTCAGAAAGTCCAAAGCACTTTTGAACAGTCTGAAGAAGAGTCCCAAGTCAAGTACCGAGGGTGGTGGGTATTTGGAATGAACTATCGGAGGAGGTGACAACGTTTAAAAGACACTAGACCAAGTGGACCCGTTGGGTCCAAACCTCTCCTGCATTGGTGCAGCACCCTCTCCCCTCCCTCCCTCTCCCCACTCCCTCCCTCCCTCTCCTCCCTCCCTCTCCCCCCCCTTCCTCCCTCCCTCTCCCCCTCCCCTTCCCCCCCCTTCCCCCCGCCCCTTCCCCGTTCCTCCTCCCCCTCCCTCCCTTCCCTCCTCCCCCCTCCCCGTCCCCCCCTCTTCCCCCCCTCCCCCACCTTCCTCCCCTCCCTCCCCTTCAACCACCCTTATCCTCCCTCCTCCCCCCCTCCACCCCCACTCCATCCCCTTCAACCACCCTTATCCTCCCTCCTCCCCCCCCCCCCACCTCCCCTCCCTCCCTAGGAGATAGATTTAAACTTTAAAATGTGAATAACTTTTAAAATATAACACCGATTTCAATGAAACTTCTTCCATTAGCACCAAAGGGACGATGGTGAGTAAGGTAGGCCTAAAATTGTCGCGCTATCGTGTACCGTTTTGAATGTTGTTCAGGAGCAAACAAACAAACGAGAGTTTTAGTATATAGATTTTGGCAGGTACATGGATAGGAAAGGCTTAGGGGAATATAGGCCAAACATAGGCACATGCGACTAGTATAGATGGGGCATCTTGGTCAGAATGGGCAAGATAAAATCCTGTACTCCAATTAAAGATAGTCCGAGAGTCTCCCATGAGGTAGACGGTAGGTCAGGACCACTCTCTAGTTGGTAATGATACTAAATAGTTACTAAGTACTGTTCAGCAAGACATAATCATTGGCCAGGACATGGTGATCAGTTCTTTCTCTTAACAGTGTCATAGTATTTTTTTACATCCACCTGTGAGCATAAGCCTAATTTAACATCATATCTTAAATATAGTGCTTCCAACAGTACATCAGTCCTCCAGTCCAATACGTTAGTCTCCATTTCATGCTCAGATTCATGGAAATTTCGTGCACATCAAGACTTTTCTTGCACTTCTGAAAAAAATCTTCCTTACTAGTTTCTATTTTCAGACCATAGATGAAACTGTAATCACATATCAGAACTTCTGCAAATATTATAATGAACTGAACGACTAGATAAGAGATGTAACAAATCCAGGGATTAGTAGACCAGCAGGCATCAAAATGGCAAAAAATATTGCTTGGTTTTATATACCGTTATTTTAATTAATTAATTAACTGTCAGATAACAGTTATCAGAATCTTTGTTCAAAGATGTGGTTATTAAACATCCAGAAATAAAAACTGCAAGGAAGAATAATCAAGACAGAATTAGTACACCGTATTATTCGAAGTTATAATTATGAGGCAAGCTGCCGCCATAATATAAATTAATGTGTCAAATTAGAGCATAAATTATCAACTACATTTCAATATATTGGGAACTGTCAGATAGTCTGGTTTGGAGAAGAAAAATTATTATGACTCAATGGACTTGCTTAAAAATTGCAGCATCTCACATACTACATTCAAGTACTCAGTCTTCAAATAATGGAGGTGAATATGTGAGATGCTGCAAAGCCAGCAAAATATTTAACAATTTTACAGATTTTGTTTTGTGATTTAATATATATTTTATGGCGACTTAATTTGACAAGGTAAGTTTGGGAACCCACCAGTTACATTACTTTAAATTAACTTGGTATCGATCGAGCACTGTAAATTCATTCCAACAAGAAACTGGACTCCAGCATAACAAGAATCAATCTAAGAGCAATCTCCAAACAACACACAAGTACAAGATCTGCACACCAGTGCTTTCTTCAAAGACAACAATTACATTACACATGATTAATATGTGTCATGCAGCCCAAAGACAATTTAATTAGTTTCAACTTTCCAGAGATGTCAGTCCACCATACCAGCAAGTACCCTCACAAAAAAAAACAATGCTGTAAACTCTTCAGAGTCATGCAAACAGCCCAAGCTATATCCATAGGATTTGTTCATGCCATAAATATTTGGATTTTGAAAGGCACTTTATGTCTTATTACCTGCCACACCTTGAACTGCCTCTCCTCTCTCCCAGTTTTCTCTCCCCCCCCCCCCCATTACATTTAGATTGAATTGTCACATATCCATCCATATTCTCCATAGATGCTGCCTGACCCGCTAAGTTACTCCAGCACTTTGTGTTCTTTTTTTTGTAAACCAGAATCAGCAGGTCCTTGTTTCTAGATTCTGAAAGAGTTTTGTTGCATCGGCACAATATCTCATTGGGCACTTTATCGTGTTCCCAAGCAGAGGAATATGCAATGTGGAGACAGGGAGTAATAGGTGTGAGGGGGTGGGGGATGCAGGATCCCCATTGCCACATCATCCAAACATGTCGACCAATATCACTTTGCTCTTTTCAATCAAAACTGGAAAGCAACCAATGAGTAAACTCCCCAACCCACAATGCTAATATCCACAGTGTCAACCCACAATGCAAATATCCAGTGTCAAGCAGCAAGCACATAACAGCAAGCAGATTTCTGCAAAGTGCTCCTGTTTCTGAATGTGCACCAAACTCCTGTCAAAAAGGTCATTTCAGTACCATGAAATCTAATACTTGGAGCACCACCAGTGCAGCAAAAACCAGTCTGATAAGCTTCCTGATGAAATTTCTTTACTGAGAATAACTGCTTTGACTCTTAATATTCCCTAGTGATGATCTCGTTAAATTACCAATAAAGTACAATCTGCTTTTTGTAGGTTCAATAATTAAAAATATATAGTTGGAAAAAATAAGTATTAAAGGCACATTGTTCTCAAACTGATTCAATGAGTTGTGCAGAGGGCATGAAAATCAAAAAATTGCAGATACTTGCAATCTGAAAACATAAAGCATGTCACCGGATATCCGAACAAACTTCTCCAGATCCGAGTTCTATCTCTGCCTTAAATATATCCACTGACTTTGCCTCCACAGCCTTTTGTGGCAAAGAATTCCACAGATCATCACCCTCTGACTAAAGATATACCTCCTCATCTCCTTCCTAAAAGAACATCCTTTAATTCTGAGGCAATTCCTATGATTAATAAAGAAGATGAAGAACATAGCGATTGAAAGCAAGCCAGAAAAAAAGGAAAAAAGGTATATAATAAGGCTATAAATCACGGAGACAGAATAGAAAAATGCAATGCAAACTTGTATTTTTATTTAAATGTTTCTTTAAAAAATAAAATTTCTAATGATTGGCATGATCACATATATTTATTTTAGTGTCAGGATGTGTGGACTTCAAATCAACACCACAATCAGAATAGTGATGTAGCAATTCAAATTATATTGCACAATGCGGTGGAAAAAGTCCCTAAAGAATGCAGGAGGGGAATGTGCATTGGTGGAAACAGCCTGTGTAGGGGCTGGCGCCGAGGGTATAAGGCAGTGCTAGCATGCTGCACAGAACCACTGCAGTGATAAATCCAAATTGGGTTGCAATAGAAATTGGACAGTTTACATACTTCAATGAAACTTACTCCCAGCCTGCATTTAAACATTAACTGGTTCATTTTTATCTTTGACAGAAAATACAGAAGAACATAGAAATCGAAACAGGCGTAGACCACACAAATCATCGTGCCTTCTCTGCCATATAATACAATCTTTTACCTCAGAGCAAGTTATACGCACTGCCAACATATCACTTGATTCTCTCAAATTTTAAAAGTTAATTGATCTGTTTTGAATGAATAACAGAGCTTTCATATCCCTTAGGTTGAAAACTCTAGTGAATCACTGTGTGAGGACGTTTATTTTAATCCCTTTCCTGAAAGGATGACCCTTTACTTTTCAGGCTGTGACCCCTAGATCTGCACAACGCAGATGAAACACCAACCCTGCATTTACCCAGCCAAGCCCCTTTAAGAGTTTCATCCACTTTAATGAAATCACCTCTCATTATAAGCTTTCAAAATAAGTTGAGAGAAAAAGCTCGAATCATGCCATTACAATAAAACCTCTCCTATTTTTCTGAGTTCTGAGTAAATGAAACCAGCAAATGAAACAACACAGACAAATTACAACTGTGCAACTCCAGTTATTAGGCTCTTTCCAGTCTATTTCGAGATACATAGCATGGAAAAAGGACCTTCGGCCCACTGAGTATCGATCACCCATTCACACGAGTTCCATGTTATCCCACTTTTGCATCCACTTGCTCAACACTAGGGGTAATTTACGGAGGCCAATTAGCTTACAAACCCTTGTGTCTTTGAGATGTGGGAGGATACTGGTTTTCCCGGAGGAAACCAATGCGGTCACATAGAAAACGTGCAAACTCCACATAGACAAGACTCAAAGTCAGGATGGAACCCAAGTCTCTGGTACTGAGGCAGCAGCTCTACCAGCTGCACCATTGTGCTGCCATAGGGCACATTCTTGGGCATCCTCTAAGTCAAGTTAGTTTGTTGTCCACAGGTGCATCAATGAAATCCGGATACATTGGACAACAGGATAAATGACTCTGTATATGATAGTCATTCACAAAATTCTGGAGTAACTCAGCAGGTCAGGCAGCATCTCAGGGGAGAAGGAATGGGCGAAGTTTCGGGTCGAGACCCTTCTTCAGACTGATGTCAGGGGGGCGGGACAAAGGAAGGATATAGGTGGAGACAGGAAGACAGTGGGCGATCTGGGAAGGGGGAGGGGAAGAGAGGGACAGAGGAACTATCTAAAGTTGGAGAAGTCAATGTTCATACCACTGGGCTGCAAGCTGCCCAGGCGAAATATGAGGTGCTTTTCTTCCAATTTCCGGTGGGACTCACTGTGGCACTGGAGGAGGCCCATGACAGAAAGGTCAGACTGGGAATGGGAGGGGGAGTTGAAGTGCTCAGCCACCGGGAGATCCGATTGGTTAATGCGGACTGAGCGCAGGTGTTGAGCGAAGCGATCGCCGAGCCTGCGTTTGGTTTCGCCGATGTAAATAAGTTGACTTCTGGAGCAGCGGATGCAATAGATGAGGTTGGAGGAGGTGCAGGTGAACCGCTGGATGAGGTTGGAGGAGGTGCCTGCATATGATAGTAGACGACTTGGTTTTCTAGGAGAAATGCCCCTTGTGATTGGACAGGATTTAAAATGTGCGACAATCAAAAACAAGGTAACATGTGCTTCTCATTCATTCTTCTTATTCAGACAGGTATCTGTGCCTAGCACATTTGAAGGAAGTGAAGAATGGGAAAAATGGGAGTAAGGAGATCAGTGACAATCATGCACCATCCACAAACAGGATTAAAATGGTGCTGCTATAAACTTTGCTGCTAATTGAATAGAACACATCAGACCATTATGGGCAGCATGGTGGTGCAGCAGTAGAGCTGCTGCCTTAGACCAGAGACCAGAGGGCCTGTTTCTGCACTGTATCTCTAAACTAAACCATTGTTGTGTCAAAACATTTCTTATGCCTCGGTATTCCCACATAAGCTGCATTGATTATATAGTGGCTGAAGCAAGAGGGTTTGCGTTAACCTCAGTACCAAGGTACCAAATACAAAACCCATCAAATTGACTCACAACAAAACAACTCCTAACTCTATAATAGTTAGCTAAGCGGCTGCCTGCGTTATTTCTTAATTTTATTCCTGGCGTTGCATCAGCATTCATGACAGATTTAGTGCAACTGTCTCACTAGTTGGCTCAATGTGGGGGGAGAGAATGAACACAGTTCAGCCAAAAGACTGAAAATAACACACACACACACACGCAAATCAGCAGGAGAATAAATCTGAAATCTCTTTGAAATTCTCCTCTTACCAATACAGAAAGCATCAATGATTTCTAGGTTAGGAACTTCACAGAAATTGAAATCATTGCTACTTTCTTTCTCCCAGTTTTTATAAAGGCACAGCAACAACATACTATAATGCAATTATCCCATAATAATTAAGAGTCCAGCTTTTACAGATTATCTAGGTTGTTAAAAGATACCAAGTGACAGGTTTTGGAGTTTGACCTGAAATATTAAACATGACTGTGCATTTAGTATTAAATATGACTGAATGGTTATTCATGTTCTGAAAGAGTTCTGGGTACTGATCCTAAAATTTACAGTCAAATGTCCTAAATAAATAGACTCAAGTCAAATCTTCTAGACACATGGATATGCAGCAACTCACATGAATATGCAGGGAATAGAGGGATATGGATCACATGCAGGCAGTGGATATTAGTTTAACCTGCCATCATGGTTGGCACAGACATTGTGGGCCAAAAGGCCTGTTCCTATCCTGTGCTGCTCAATGTTCTGAAATAGACTAGCTCAACTGTAGAATCAGAAAGCATTCAGCATTGCAAACTGTTTACAGTCACCAGTTGGAAGGTGATATTCATAAGGTCAAAAGTGATAGGAGTAGAATTAGGGCATTTGGCCCATCGAATCTACTCCGCCATTCAATCACGGCTGATCTATCTCTCTCTCCTAACCCCATTCTCCTGCCTTCTCCCCATAATGTCTAACGCCCGTACTAATCAAGAATCTATCTATCTCTGCCTTAAATATATCCATGACTTTGCATCCACAGCCTTTTGTGGCAAAGAATTCCACAGATCACCACCCTCTGACTAAAGATATACCTCCTCATCTCCTTCCTAAAAGAACGTCCTTTAATTCTGAGGCAATTCCTATGATTAATTGAAAGCAAGCCAAAAAAAAGGAAAAAAGTATATAATAAGGCTATAACCTCTGACACCTGTACTAATCAAGAATCTGTCTCCTGAGAAAATTTTCCTCATCTCTTTCCTAAAAGAAAATCCTTTAATTCTAGGGCTATGGCCTCTAGTCCTAGACTCTCCCACTAGTGGAAACATCATTCACTATCACTTCATGTCACTATATAATTTTGCTTTTAGAAAGCAAAGGAAAGGCGGGCACCATCCTTTGAATCTGTCATAAAGTAATCAGTAAGCTGCTGACTACAGGAAAAGCCAAAAAAACTATTCCTGTTTTTGCCCTTTATTGTAACAAGTAGGAACAATGATTGAAGACCGCGTGCTATGGACAGCAATTGGATACTCCTTGGGTTGTTGAAATGACGGAGTGTGCCATAATACATTCTGGCTTTGCTTTTGGGTATCACACTCCCAGGCAGTTCCCTGCCCCTGAAGTCAATTGTTTGCTCTTGCTTCAGTCAACAGTTGACTCCCATTAGAAGTAAATTGAATTTGTGCTAGAGATGATATACTTTCTTCCTGAATTGTGCTTGGATCAGGAATCCTATAAAATGCGGGTCAAATGCAGTCAGTTTGCAAACTGTTACAACACAGCCATTTATTCTGCATGGAAGCAATTGGAAACACTTAACAAAAATAATGTGTGCAGACATTATTCAATCTTTAATAAAATTTGTCAATGAATGGACTCGGTTTACACAACACTGACCACTTAAACATCCTGCTTGGGTCAGCAGTTTCATGCAAAAGAGAGAGAAGAAAAACATCATTATTGAATTTATCTTACAGGATTTGGACTTCACTGTGCAGTATATCCTTAAATGCCCCCAAAGAAGTTTTTGATGAATCACCTTTTAAGCCACTGTTATTCTAGTGAAGGTACTCCCACGCTGCTATTGGATTTCAGGATTTAGGGTGAACGAGTGGCGATATATTTCAAAGTCAGAATGGTGTCTGGCTTGGAAAATAATTTATAGATGATTACCCTTGTACCCATTGCCTTTGCCCTTGATGATAGAGATTACAGGTTTGGAATACACTATTGAGCAACATGTGGCAAGATGCCACTGTGCATTTTTTGCAGAATCCAGGCTTGGCGAGCTAGTGGTGGTGGGAGTGTGTGTTTAAGGAGTAGCATTGTGCAACAATTAAGTAGGCTGCCTTCTCCAGGAGGATTCATCTGTATGTGATGCTGGAGCTGCATTCATCCAGGTAAGTGGAAAGTATTCCAACTGAGCCTGGCTCGAACTAGAGAATGACAAATGCTTTACTATAGTTTAGTTTATTATTATTGTCACGTGCACTGAGATACAGTGAAAAGCTTTTGTTTGCACGCTATCCAGTCAAAGAAAAGACCATACATGAATACAATCAAGCCGCCCACAGTGCACAGGTAAAGGATAAAGGGTACAAAGGGTGTCAGGAGGCGAGTAACTGGCTACATGCTACCCAGCCAGCTCTTGTAGTCACAGGATATGTGCAGCAGGGATTAAGTTCCTTAAATCATGACGTATAAGATTTTAACAGTGATGGAGTCAGCAGGGGCAATGCCACTGAATGTCACATGAAGATGTAAGATCCATACTAGTTGGAGACTAATTATTTTCTGGCACTCTCTTTGGGAATGATACTTACCATTTATCAACCCAAGCTTGAAAGTCGTCCAACTCTTACTACATGCAGACATCGGCTGCTTCACTTCCCGAGGAACTAAAAGTGGAATTGAACTCTGTAACCATTTAGCAAACCTCTCAAATTCTGAACTTATCGTGGTCAGTGAAACAGCTGAAGATGATTTGTGTTCAGACACAGCCCTAAGCAACAGCTTAATCTCCTACAGTTCCTGGCCTCGACCATTCCACTTTGTTTTAGCGATCCGGATAATGGAAAGATTAGTTTAAATTGGCATAATGTTCGACATGAGCATTATGGACAAAAGCACATGTTCTATTCTGCTTATATTTGATGATCAATACTTTGAACTGTCATTCTGATTGGATCATGGAGGCAGCCTCACTGCTGATAATGCAGATGCTATGAAGATTTAACAGAAACAGTTAGACAGGTACATGGATAGGACAGGTTTGGAGAGATATGGACCAAGCGCAGGCAAGTGGGACCAATGTAGCTGGGACATTGTTGGCCGGTTTGGGCAAGTTTCCACTCTGTATCACTCTATGACTCTATGATTAAACAACTTTAGGGCCAGATTTACTCCTTTAACTTGGACGATTAAAGTACATCTTGCACAATCTTTACCACAATATTATGTGACAGGACAGATAACTTGGGGCTCATCTGAAGAGCCGATACCCCAGATTTCTAAAACAGAGAACTCCTAAAGAATTTCCAGTTTTTAAATTTTAAATTGGAACTCGTTGAGATGGATAGCGAGTTTATATATTTCAAGAAATTCAATTCCAAGACATTGCATTTCTATTGAAAGAGAAAAATAAATTACTACGGAATAGACAAATTATTATTAGAGTTGTGTCCAACCGTCTTCAGCTGTTTCAATGACAATGATAAGGTCAGTATTTGAGATGTTTACTAAAAGTTAGAGTTCAATTCCATTTTCACTTCCTCAGGAACTAAAACAGCCCACGTCAACATGTAGGAAGAGATGGACAACTTTCAAGCTTGGGATGATAAATGGCTTATGCTGCCAAATTCCAGTTAGGCTATTACCAGTTACATCCACCTCATTAGACTATTTCACTAAAACTGTTACACTACTATATCCTGTACTCTGGTGTATTCCTCTTCACTTACCTGTTGTATTTGTCTATGGCTTGAATGTATTCATGTGTAGTATCATCTGATTTGATAGTGTCACATAAACAAAAGCCTTTCTCTGTAATTCGATACATGTGACAATAATAAACTAATTATAACTCAAAGGTTTCCTGGGAATTGCTAATAGTCCAAATTATAGAGTCATAAAACATAGAAACGGCCTTTTTTGTAAATCTTTACCACTGGGGGACTGTGGGCACACTGTCACTCATAGCATTATAAACTGAGATTGATAAATTTCTGAATATTAAGAGTGTCAAGAAAAGGGCATTTTAGGTAGAAGATCAGCCATGATATTACTAAATGGCAGAGCAGGGTCGACGAGCTAAATGGCTACTTCTTCACAAAAGTAACCACCAGATTAAACGAAGACTCAATGGGCTGAATGGCCTTCCTTCGTGCCAAAATAATTCTACAATTCAGAGACTGAAATCACTGTTCCCTTGTTCTAAGCAAGCTTATGGTGCTGTGCAAGTAACTACAAAGGCTGTGAATGTCATCTGTGTCTTGGGGTTTTAGCAGAACATGGCCAACCACTACAATGCAGCAAGCATTAACAAACACAGAACTGTGTATGAAATTTAAACAGGTGAAGTGTACCTCATTTGAAGTGATTAGTGCTCTCGTTCCATAGGGACAGTGGGGGAAGGAGGGATCGCAATCTTGAAAATTTAAGAGAAAAGTTAAATAGTAAATAAAAATGAATTTAGGATTTTTTAAAAATGGCTCTTAAAGAATCTAACAAGAGTATCATAGGGGTCCTTATGATACCAAACTAGCATGTGCACAATCAAACTTACATTTGCGGGCTCTGCGAACCAGCTGGAGGCCGCCAGCTCCAGGTGTTTGGCCGATGGTAGGCCGCAGCGGGAACGGATACACGACCCAGAAAAAAAAAGTCGGGTCTCTGTTCGGAAGAGACAATTTTACAATTTCCCCCCCCCCACACATAGTACACAACCACAAAAAACACTATATCACATCTAAACACTACAATTAAGACAAAAAACAACAAAAAACACAAAAGACAAACGGACGGTAGGTGAGCCGCAGCTGCTTGCGCAGCGCCGCCATTTTGCAATGTACCTTATCACTAGTTCTATACCAGTTATTGGTAGGCCAGTAGAAATCCCCCAATACTATTGATCTGTTCTTATTTTTCTACCTGCCTGTGGTGATCTTAATTCCACTTTCAGCTTTCCCGTTGTGCCTTTTCTTTTTCCAGTGAAGCCCCTCTGACATTATTTCCATCCTCCTAGACGTATATGTTTCTTTGCCACCCCTACTTTACTCCCCTTAACAGATTCACAACTCTCTGGGTGAAAAAGTTTTTCCTCATCTCCATTCTAAATGGCCTATCCCTTATTCTTAAACTGTGACCCCTGGTTCTGGACTCCCCCAACATCGGGAACATGGTTCCTGCCTCTAGCGTGTCCAATCCCTTAATAATCTTATTTGTTTCAATACGATCCCCTCTCATCCTTCTAAATTCCAGTGTATACAAGCCCAGTCGCTCCATTCTTTCAACATATGAGTCTTGCCATCCCAGGAATTAACCTTGAGAACCTATGCTGCACTCCCTCAATAGCAAGAATGTCCTTCCTCAAATTTGGAGACCAAAACTGCACACAATACTCCAGATGTGGTCTCACCAGGGCCCTGTACAACTGCAGAAAGACCACTTTGCTCCTAAATTCACCTCCTCTTGTTATGAAGGCCAACATGCCATTAGCTTTCTTCACTGCCTGCTGTACCTGCATGCTTACTTTCAGTGACTTATTCAGTTCCTCCGTCACCCTAGGTCCTCTGGCCACTAGTACATCCGGGAGATTGGATCTGTCATTACTAAGGAAGAGACAAACAAAGTACCAGTTCAAGTCGACTGCCATTTCCTTGTTCCCCATAATAAATTCACCTGTTTCTGTCTTCAAGGGACTCACATTTGTCTTAACTATTTTTTTCCTCTTCCCATACCTGAAGAAGCTTTTACTATCCTCCTTCATTTTCTTGGCTAGCTTCAGACCTCATCTTTTCTCCCCGTATTGCCTTTTTAGTTTTCTTCTGTTGCTCTTTAAACGTTTCCAAATCCTCTGGCTTCCCGCTCATCTTTGCTATGTTATACTTCTTCTCTTTTATTTTTATATTGTCCTTGACTTCCCTAGTCAGCCACGGTCACCTCTTACTCCCCTTAGAATCTTTCTTCCCCTTTGGAATGAACTGATCCTGCACCTTTTGTATTATTGCCAGAAATACCTGCCATTGTTGTTCCACTGCTAGGGTCTCTTTCCAGTCAACTTTGGCCAGCTCCTCCCTCATGCCTCCATAGTCCCATTTGCTCAATTGAAATACTAACACTTCTGATTTTCCCTTCTCCCTCTCAAATTGAAGATTAAAACATCATATTATGGTCAATACCTCCTAATGGCTCCTTTACATTGAGTTACCTTATCAAATCTGGTTCATTACACAACACTAAATCCAGAATTGCCTTCTCCCTGGTAGGCTCCAGTTAAAGCTGCTCGAAGAATCCATCTCAGAGGCACTCCACAAACTCCCTTTCTTGGGGTCCATTACCATGCTGATTTTCCCAGTCTACCTGCATGTTGAAATCTCCCGTAACCACCATAGCAGCCCCGGAGACACAGGTTCAATCCTGACTATGGGTGTTGTCTGTACTGAGTTTGTACGTTCTCTCCATGACCGCATCTTCTGTTTCCTCCCACACTCCAAAGACGTACAGGTTTGTTAGTTAATTGGCTTGGTATAGTGTAAATTCTCCCTCGTAGGATAGTGTTAATGTGTGCAGGGATCGCTGGTCGTTGCGGACTCAGTGAGCCTGTTTCCAAGCTATAACTCTAAACCTAAAACTAAACAGGATCCAGATAGAAGGACACAAGATGTTGGGGCATCTCAGCGGCTCAGACAGCATCCCTGGAGGACATGGGTAGATCCATATCCTCCAGCTATGCTGTCTGACTCAGAGTTAATCCAGCACTTTGTGTCCTTCTTTGTGTACCAGCATCTACAGTTCCTTGTTTCAACGTCTTACTTCCAGATGCCTAATTTATCTGACCTGCAAGCAGAGGTGAAATAACTATCCTTGATCCTTCCCTCCTGTACAGTAGTTACAGTATTTCACTCCCAATGCCCCCAGAATACTGAACTCTGATGCACACAAACATCATGCTTCCACAACCCCTGGCTCGCAATCACAGTCCTCAGGTCAGTACCCAACCTCACAACCATGGTAAAACTTTCAATCAGAAAATTGGCAATTTTACGCCACGTTGAGATATAGATCGGAAAAAAAGATACTTGAAGGTAAATCAATATTAGAGCAATGGGAGGTATTCATGGAGGAGATTGCGAGTGACTAGAACACAAATGGTCACACATAAAGAGAGTGACTATCAAATCTGTTAGACGTGGCCTAGCATATCACGTTAGCAAGCCTCCACTCTCATCAACTCCATCTACACTTTACACTGCCTCGGGAAAGTAGTCAACATAATCAGGGGCCACTTACACCCTCTACTTCATTCATCATTCCCTCTTCTCCCCTCTCCATTGGGGCAGCAGATACAAACCCGTGAAAGTACTCACCATCAGATTCCAGGACAGCATCTTCTCTGTTATCGGAAGTTCCAAGCAGCTCGTGTTGCTGGACAACTATGGTGCTGGAGCTGGCCTTCTTGTATCAGGCAATTGAACAGTCATATCATATCATATCATATATATACAGCCGGAAACAGGCCTTTTCGGCCCTCCAAGTCCGTGCCGCCCAGTGATCCCCGTACATTAACACTATCCTACACCCACTAGGGACAATTTTTACATTTACCCAGCCAATTAACCTACATACCTGTACGTCTTTGGAGTGTGGGAGGAAACCGAAGATCTCGGAGTAAACCCACGCAGGTCACGGGGAGAACGTACAAACTCCTTACAGTGCAGCACCCGTAGTCAGGATCGAACCTGAGTCTCCGGCGCTGCATTCGCTGTAAAGCAGCAACTCCACCGCTGCGCTACCGTGCTCTGTTTCCCCAATTTACCTCCGAGTTGACCTTACACTTTAACTGCACTTTTGTTGGAACTGTCATGCAATATTCTGCACTCTGTTTTCTTTCTGTTTTCACTACCTGTTTTACTCATGTATGTTTTTGAATGCAATCATGCATGCATGTTTTTAAGCTGGTTAGCATGCAAAGCAGTTTTTCTCTGTATCTTGGTACACATGACAATAATAAACCAACAATCTAGAGATTAGTGATGTTAAGGGGAATATTGTACAGGAAAGCGCTAAAAAAAACTGAAGCTCCTATCAGGTGTATGGTTCTTTCCTAATTAGTTAAATAATTGTTCTGAGGAACTATCGAATATGATTTGCTGATGGATAGATAAATCACAGACATTAAATATGGATTTATTCAGGATTAGTCACATCTGACTAATGACGCCTTTATTTTTTGCAAACAAGGCAAAAGAATACAGACAATATCGGATATTGAGAAGTGTGGAGAACTCTTGGATGACATGTGCCCAAAAGTTGGGCAACAACTAGACAATATGGTTAAGGCAGTTTATTGGGACATTTTCTTTTGATAGCAGGACAAAAGAACACAAGAAAATAGGGGGCAAAGATAGGTAACTTTGCTCCTTAAACCTGCTCTGTCATTCAATAGGATCATGGCAGATCTATACTGGCCTCAACTCCTCTTCTGTGCCAGTTCCACATCACCCTCGATTCCTCCATCATTCAACTACTTATCTACTGATCTGGCTGCCGCACTTGCTGGGGCAGAGCATTCCAGAAGCTCACTACATCCCAAGAGGAGGAATTTCTATGCACCTCAGTTTTAAGTGGCCAGCCCCTGATTTAATAGCTATGTTCCCTCGTTTGTGTCTCTCCAATTGATGGAAATATCTCAGTCGTCTTACCATGCCCCATAAAAATATTATATGTTTGAATAAAGTCACCTTTCATTCCTCTCAGCTCCAAAGAATATACAAATCCAAACTCTCTAGCATCTCTTGATAGGGCTCTTATCCCACTAATTATCTTGGGAAATTTACTTTGGATTGCTTCCAATGCAACTTAGGTAAGGAGACCAAAACTATATATGTACTGCATTCTAGGTATGACCTCACCAACATCCTGTAGAGGTGTAACAAATCTCCATATTCTTAAACTCCAACCCCTTTGTAATAAAGGCCAACTTGCCATTTCCCTTCTTAGCTACTTGTTGGACCTGCCTGCTATCATTATGAGATTCAGACACTAGAACACCTAGATCCCTCTGAAATTCACTCATTTTTCTCATTCACTCATTCACTGAAATTCACACACCACCAGATTCAGGGACAGTTTCTTACCAGCAGTTATCAGGCAACTGAATCATCCTACCACAACCAGAGAGCAGTGCTGAACTACTATCTACCTCTTTGATGACACTTGGACTGTCCTTGATCGGACTTTGCTGGCTTTACCTTGCACTAAACGTTATTCCCTTATCGTGTATGCATACACTGTAAATGGATCGATTATAGTCATGTATTGTCTTTCTGCTAACTGGTTAGCACGCAACAAAAAGCTTTTCACTGTACCTCGGTACATGTGACAATAAACTAAACTGAAACTGAAATCTGCAGTCTCTCCCCAGTTAGATATTAATCCACCTTTTGATTCAGGCCAGAAATAGGTTGAACATTAATTGGTACATGTCTGGTCATTACTTTGCAGGAAGAATGAGACTGCATTAAATGAGGGTACGGAGGAAGCTATGTGGAAGGACAGAATTATTTTTTAAGAGGATTGATTAGATAGGCTACAATGTTTTTTTTGAAAGTGGAACTGAATAAATGTTTTGTTTGTAAGGGGTCCAGGGAGAATAGTACCAGCAATTTACACAGGAGGAATGTAATTAAAAACAATTTGTTGCAGAATTGAAAGTGAGATAACAAAATATTATTCCATTCAGGGACTGATCGAGATTTGAAGCTTTGCCACCTGAAAGAATGGTTGAAGCTGAAACCGTCATCACATTTAATAAGTATTTGAACTTCAACTTAAAGTGACAGAAGGTGTAAGGCCTGTGACAATGGGCAAGAGCATAAGGTAATGCCGGATAGCTTTTCTTGGGTTACCAAATACATAATGATCTCCTTCAGAGGTGTACATTTCTGTGATTAACTGTGTTCGTGAGGGACAATGGGAATTCACACTTATAATTTTTTTTTTTTTTCAAAAGGCAGGGAAAAGTTGTTTTACATCAATTATCAATGATCGCACAATTAAAAATTCAGTCATTGCCGATTCCACAAACCTTTTCCATGTGTCTTTTGTATTAAGTTTGGGGAGTACATAGTCTAAATTTGGGTCATCATAGCAACTTCTTGAAGTTTCAATCAGTGACAGTTGTGTCTGGAGGAGGAACAGGGCATCTCTGAAGCCAAACTCAGGATTTCAGCAGAACTCAGTGATAACCATGAGTGTTGCAGCCTTTCCATCATCAGTGCACCAAAATCAGTCGATAATTCATCGCACTGTATAATAGAATCAAGAATTGGACTTTCTGTATTTGCTTGAGGATCCAAAAATAAGTGCATTTGCAGCAGCTACACAATTCTAAGCTGCTGAACATTATTTCCAGTACCTGAGCAATTATAATTAGTGTGAATATTTTAATCAAGTTCCAGCAGCATTGCAGTATTGTGAAGCAATCCTTTCAGAAGATGTACAAAAGCAGCCAACAACAGTAGCACAACATGGCCCCACTATATGCACTGAATGCTTATAGGGACACTAATGAGGGCACATGCCTGAAACCTTTTCTGAATGTTTACAATGGTATGCTGAATCAATGTGACATTTCTAACAGAGATCAACATCTATTTAGAATCCACCACAAAAAGCCCAATACCTCTTCATGCTAAATTGTTTAAATCAAATGTCTAACGACATTTTCAAAGTTAAAAATACAAATCGGACTGTTGGTTTATAGTACAACATATCCGTACTGAAAATAAATTAAGTAGGGCTATCTTTTATACGAGTCATGTACCCAAGTGGTAAAGCTGCTGTGATTTAAAAATACAGACACTCCTTTCACTTTATTTAAGAAGTAGAGATGCACAATCTAAATCGGGAGTTGGGGGGGGAGAGGGGGGGGCAGTCAGACGTATCAGTAGTCACTGTGAATGTGATCTGTAAATTGAGCTGCGAGATCCATTTTGAAATCAAATTAATAGCAATCGACATAAACACATCCGACTGGAGCATGGGGCTGGATACTACCCGATACGAAAAGGGACTTTAGTATGCCAAGCATGTCCATTCTTCCCATTCACCACCATCTCCCAAATGGTGTGAGAGCAGTATGAGGAGTTGGCTTTGAGTTCCATTCATTAAGCCAACTAATAGTGGAGGAGCAAAAAAAACAAAACGAGGGTGGAACTGGAGGCATGCACTTCTTTTTGACTGAGCAACACGTTGACATTCAGTGTGGTGCTGAGAACAGAGCTTCTTGAACATTAAAGAGAAGGTACTGCAGTCTGGAGCAGATACAAATCAGCCTTACCGTTGCAATATTTTAACTCCGCACCATTTAGATTTTATTGAGACATCAGCTGATAATCAAAGAAAATAATGTCTCTAAAAAACAATCAGAGGTGAAGTCTTGTACACAAAATTTAGTGACGGCATTTGTTTGGAATCTCATTTAGAATTTGTATCTCCAAAAGAGAATGTCTAGTTTAAATGCAATTATTCTAATAAATAACTTTAAAATACACATTACGTCCATAAAAAGGAGTCAGAGACAATAACTGAACAATGGTAATAAAACTGTTGAGAATGCAATCTAGTTTACTGCAAATATTTATTCAATAGAAGTTCATTTTCTTGTACCTTACCAACCATTCAACACAGAATAATTTGTAGAGTTGCCAACTTACCTATTATATTGCTGACACCATCCTAGCAAGGTTGAACTAATGGCTTGTTATTCTCCTCTCTTTCTGTCATAACCTGGGGGCATCTTAAAACCGCTGTATAGGCTGCGCTGAGTGTTAGTATGTGCCAAATTGAGTTGGATTTGGTCCATGCCCTCCACTTAGTGCTTGCACTCACTGGCCACATGCGCTTTCCTAAGCTGGATACCAAGAGCCATATACAGCAGGTGGCATCTAGCAAGACATGGTGAAGCCTTGCCAACAAGTAGGTCCACCCCCCCCCCCCCCCCCCAACAAACCTCTCTCCCCCAGATACACCAACATCCTGCGTCAAAGACTCGCGACAACTTTTACACCTCTGATATTCAATTAGCTAAATGCTCTTGATGAATTAAAACTCATTATAAACATTATCACTAAAAATAATCAAACCCATTAAGGAACCTGATAAAGTAACAAGTTGCCTCCTTAACCCTGGTCAGATATCCTTTTGAATTAATGAGGACTTTGAACCAATTCCAGGTCTGTGGAGTCCAGCAACAATGTGGGAAGCTGGCTCCTGTCACTCAGCACACAGAAGCCCAGCAGGGACCGATTCTCCACGTACGTAGGAGACAGAGTTCCAACTTAGTTAAACACAACAGTTCCCATCGGCACAATTTATCCCAATATGCAGCTACTCACAGAATAACAAAGTTATTCAACATATGGTAACTCATTGTGTAGGGAGGAACATGTAGGAGAGAACTGCAGATGCTGGTTTAAGCCGAAGATAGACACATAAAGCAGGAGTAACTCAGCGGGACAGGCAACATTTCTGGAGAGAAGGAATGGGTGACGTTTCGGGTCAAGACCCTTCTTCAGACTGACCAGTCTGAAGAAGGGTCTTGATCCAAAATGACACCCACGATTCTGGGCGGACGACGACGCAGCCGCTGGAGCCCCCGAAACTCGGTCGCCAACCAGGGACCCGCGAGCTCCGGATGCCACAGTCCAAAGTGCCTGTGGCTGAAGCCTCCGAAGCCAGCCAGCTCCGCGATGGTAAGTAAGTCTGGAGGCCGCCAGCTCCCTGTTGCTAGGCCACAGCACGAACAGAGATGCAACCTGGAAAAAGGTCGCATCTCCATTGAAGGAGATTTAAAAAAAAGTTTCCCCCACAGCCCCCCCACCCGCCACATAATACACAACTAAAAGTAAACTATAACATATATTTAACATTAAAAACAAGACAAACGGAACGCAGGCGAGCCGCAGCTGCTAGGGCAGCGCTGCCACATTTGGAGATGAGTTCTGTGGGGCAGGAACAGGCAGAAACAATGGCTCTGCCAGGGCACTCCTCTTTGTGGATTTTGGGAAGGAGATGGAAGCAGGTAGTCCGGGCCTGGGACATTACCAAAGGTGATGAGATCGATGTTCCAAAAATGTTTGGATTTGTATCACTGCTTACTTTTTGGTGCGTATCAAAACAGTGCTGCTAAATGCTTCATAAAACAAAGCAGTGCTTCTTTAAGAGTGTAAGGTAATTCTCAGGGCAAATACTTTACACGTTGAAATATCTCAAAACAAACAGCAATGCCAAGAACAAACAAATTCCCGAAGGATCAGTTTGCCCTATGTGATTGGAGTGTATCCATTTGCCGATTTTCACATAGCGCATTGATTAGTTACAGGTCTGTATGGAGGAGGAAAAAAAAGGATAAAATTGTACTGGAGACAACAAACTGTAGAAAATGTTATCAATTTAAATTAGTCAGCAATCTCCAAAGAAAATCTCTCAAACTGTCACTGTTTGATTTGTATTTTCAGTTCCACACAAACTGTGGAAAATGCTTCATAATTCAGCAAAGTCACAAAATCAGGCGGTATGTGTTAAAGTTGAAAGGGACGTGGCTGTCTTTGTACACCAAGTCACTGAAAGTTAACAGGCAGGTGCAGCAGACAATTTGGAAGGCATGTATAATATGGTTAGATCTTACTGCGATAGGTTTTGAATATCAGAATAAAGATGTCCAACTAGAATTGTATAGGGCCCGATGAGACCATACATTGAGCATTTCAAACCATTTTGGCCACCTCACCTAACAATATATATATATATATATATATATGCTCTTGAGGAAATTCAGTGAAGGTTCACCAGACTAGTTCCTGGGATGGTTGGTCTGCCATATGTGGAGAGACCGAGTCTGCCAAACCCCTATACCGAGAAGGAAGAGAGACTACTTCACTGAAACATACAAAATCTTTGCGGATTCAATAGGATATTGAATATGGGAAGGGCACTTCCCCTAACCAAGTATAGAAGACGGGTTCACAGTATCAAAAAAGAGATAGATACAAGGAACTGTAGATGGTGGTTAACAAAAAAAAAGTGCTGGAGTAACTCAGTGGGTCAGGCAGCATTACTGGAGAACATGGATAAGTGATGTAGTGGGTCGGGACCCTTCTTCAGATTCTTGTCTCAAGTCTGAATGAGGGTCCTGACCCGAAACATTTCCTATTTATTTTCTCCAGGGATCCTGCCTGGCCCATTGAGTTACTCCAGCTCTATGTATCATCAAAAAGCAAGTATTTTGGGGCTCAAATAAACAGAAGAGTCTTCAAAGAGGTGAATCTGCGGAATTCTGAAGCCTGGAAAGCTGTGACAGGTCAGGCAAGAATTTCAGTCAAAACTAAGATTGATAGGTTTTTGGATAAATGGAGGAACCCAGAGATAGGGGATAGGACTAAACCTTGATGTTGTGGTGGAAGAACAAATGTGATCTTATTGAACGATGTAGCTGTCGTAAGAGGGTGAATGGTCAATTCCAACTCGTAATTTTTTTTAAGCAAACACCATTGTACCACTCCTTCAAATATACATTTTACTCAGACGTTTTGTTTTGTTGGCTTTGGCTATTAATTTACTTTATATCCTCGACTAATGAATATACTTGGCCAAACAAACTGATGAATTATTTAATAAATCAATTTTAATTATTCAGGATTCTTTTGTGCAACTGGAACGAGATTTTCTTCCCTGATTGACTGCATTAATGTTTGAACAAACTCCAGCCAGTTTCTTCAAAATCAACAGATTCGAAAATGTCCGTGTGTTAATGTACTAGCATCACAGCAGAGTGAACCTTGCATTTAGTGGAGGCATCTACATCACTATTTGCTAATCTGATGGACATCAATTCACCAAATACACTACCCCCAGAATGAAATAGGTTTAAAAAGTTTGTTTGTAAACACTTTCAAACTTCTTTCTAGAAAGCAAGATTCCCAGAGAGAATATTTTGATTAATTACAACCCTCTAGCCTTCTCTTGGCCATTCAGTTAAGTTGAAAAAAAGTCCCAATCTGTTTCTGCATCTAAATAAATCATGCATATGTATCCATTGATCAAAAAGCAAATTGCTCAAGGACTAACCCACTGAGTTCCTCCAGCAGACGAAATGTGTAGGAAGGAACTGCAAATGCTGGTTTAAACTGAAGATAGACACAAAAAGCTGGAGTAACTCAGCGGGACAGGAAGCATCTCTGGAGAGAAGGAATGCGTGACGTTTCGGGTCGAGACCCTTCTCCGGGAAACGAGAGATTTAGACTATGATGTTAAGATAAAGAATAATGAATGAAAGATATGCATAAAAGTAACGATGATAAAGGAAAAAGGCCATTGCTAGCTGTTGTTGGGTGAAAACGAGAAGCTGGTGCGACTTGGGTGGGGGAGGGATAGAGAGAGAGAGGGAATGCGGGGGTTACTTGAAGTTAGAGAATGTCGGAGGATTATATGTTTTATGCGAAGGCTGATGGGGTGAAAGGTAAGGACTAGGGGGATTCTGTCTATGTTGCGACTAGTGGGAGGGGGAGCAAGAGGTACCGAGGAGACACAAGTGAGGGCCTCATCTATGATGGGAGAGGGATTCCTAAAGAATGAGGACAACCTGCTGAAATTTGCATCCAACACAGAGGATATCCTCAGGAAATGGCAGCAGCGGCAGTATCTCCTGAGGAAGCTCAACTCCTTTGGGGTCAGCAAGGACATCCTCGTAACGTTTTACTAGTCCTTCATTGAGAGCGTCATCATGTTCTCGTTCACCTGCTGGTTCCACTCCATCAGCCTTCAGAACAGAAACCACCTGCAGTGCACGGCCAAAGTCTGTTCCAAAATTATTGGACTCCCTGTCCACCCTATGCGACCAGCAGATGCTAAGGTCAGCTGGCAGGATTTTACAGGACCCCTCACACGTCCTGTTCTCTGCGTTTGAGTGGCTCCCCTCAGGACGCTGGCTTCGCTACCCAGGCTGTAGGACAGAGAAGGGCAACCTTTGGCCCCAAGACTGTTCAGCTCCTCGACTCTCAACCACCCCTGACCACCCCTGTCCCGCTGCTCACCCTAGCTAATCCCCCCCCCCCCCCCCCCCCATAGTTTTTGTACTACCCTACGTGCCTTTGTAAATTGCCCCACGGGGACAGTTTTGAATTTGAACTTGATTCTTGGATGTCCTGGTATGGAACACCTCATCTTGGGCAAAGATGCGGCGTAGATGGAGGAATTGGGAGTAGGGGTTAGAGTCTTTGCAGGACGCAGGGTGGGAAGAAGTGTAGTCGAGATAGTTGTGGGAGTCAGTGGGTTTGTAATAGAGGTCAGTCAATAGTCTATCTCTTGACTGTGCAATCAAGATAGGGGAGGGAGGTGTCGGAGATGGTCCAAGTGAATTTGAGTGCAGGATGGAAATTGGTGGTGAAGTTAAAGAAGTCCATGAGTTCTGCATGGGTGCAGAAAGTAGCACCGATGCAGTCATCAATGTAACGGAGATAGAGTTTGGGGATAGGGCCAGTGAATGCCTGGAACAGGGAATGTTCAAGAGTTTGGTTTTTGCACAAGATTCCAGCATCTGCAGTTTCTTGTATCTCTATGTAACTCTTGTTCTCTGCATAATGTGGCTGTGGACTGGGAACGTGGCCGGAGGCCTTCCATCGAGGCACCGCGGTCTTGATGCCTCCCGGATCGCCACGTAGCCCGGGTTAGGGCCCGGACGGGGCCTCGCGAGTCGGAGTCGGAGGCAGAGCAGCTGATGGAGCCCGCGGCTGGGGCGGCACCACGGAGGCGTGAAATGGAGCGGTGGCAGCGGTGAGGCCTCAGCGGCGGCGAAGCCTCTTGACGGTGGTGAAGTCTCACGGAGGCGACGATGCCTCGCGGGTTGACCTGTGGTAAACGGTCGATAAGAGCATGAAGGACCACCGTGAGGGAGGAAGGGAAGAACAATGCAGGACCGGGCATGGAGGGACTGCCGTGTGGGGGGAGGGGAAAGAACAATGATGGATCTGGCGCGGGGGGATCGCCGTGAGGGGGGAGGAGAAAGAACAATGGAGGATCCGGTGTGGGGGGGACTGCCGTGAGGGGGGAGGGGAAGAACAATGGATGACACGGCGAGGGGGGACTGACGTGAGGGAGATGGGGGGAGAACAATGCACAATAAGGGGGGGGGGACAATGGGGACCCAGCGTGGGGGAACTGTTAGGGGGAGAGTGGGGGACAAAAGGAGTAGCCGGCGTGCTTTGTAACTTTGTCAGCGCCTTAGTTGGCTGCTATTTGTATACATTGTGTATGCAAGCAAAGAATCTCGCTGTGCCTAGTCACATGTGGCAATAAAGTATTCCTATTCCTAATGTAGACTATACCAAGACCAAATTACTACCTTGAAAGAAGTCTCACTGAAGACAATGGCCACTCCTCAAACATCACCATCAAACACAATTCACCTCCTCCTAGGTATACAGTCAATGGGAGGACCGTCAATAGTATCGATGTACCAAGGGATCTGGAGGTCCATATCCATATCTCCTTTGAAAGAAGCAACACAAGTAGATAAGTGGCAAGGAAGGTGAATGGTAAGATTGATTTCATTAGTCAAGTGTCATGTTGCATCTTCATAAGCTTTTGACTAGGCTTCATTTGGAGTATTGTCTGTTGTTCTGGTTGCCCCATTACAGGAAGGATGTGCAGGCTTTGAAGAGACTGTCGTTGAAGTTTGCCAGAATATTGCATAGATTGGTGGCTAATAGTTATAGCGAGTGTTTTGACAAATTTGATTGTTTTCTCTGGAGCAGCAGAGACTGATGGAAGACCTGATAAAAGTTTATGAACTTACGAGAGGCATAGATAGAGTAGACTGTCAGAACATTATTCCCAGAGCAAATATAAGAGGGCATAAGATTATGGTTTAAATTTAAGGGGAAAATGTTAAAGCAATAAGTTTGTTTTTGCGTGCTTTCCATTCGTTAGCTAATACTACACATAAATGCAATCAATCCAAACTAGAGTAAAAAAGGAAAAGAAAAAGAAAAGAATCCAGAGGACAGACAGGTAGGACTAATGTAGATGGTGCATGGTGGTCGGCGTGGGTAGGTTAGGCTTTTAGGATCTGTTTACACCCTCTATGTTATGACTATAGTCTCAACATTATAATACAACAGTTCCAGAGACAAATTCCAATGTCTGCAATGAGGAGAATCGGACAGTACCCTGGCTTCAGGGCCACACAATGGCGCTGTGGTAGAGCTGCAGCCCCACAGTGCCATATTACGGGATCGATCCTGACTGTGGGTGCTGTCTGTACAGAGTTTGTACATTCTCTCCGTGGCCACGTGAATTTTCTCCAGGTGCTGCGGTTTCTTACATTCTAACGATGTGCAGATTTGTAGGTTAATTGCATCCCTTGTATGAGGGATGCAAAAGTGGGATATGATAGAACTATGATTGATGGTCGGTGTGGACTTGGTGGGCCGAAGGATCTGTTTCTACTCTGTATCTCCAAGCTAAATGAAGGGAAGGATAATTAAGAAGCCTGATAACAAAATAGAATGGATTGCCAAACATTGTTGATTGTTTGTCAGGATTGAAGACCCATTGGGTAAGGAACTTGTGGGCATCATGTCAGACAGTTTAGCCCAATGTTTCCAGGTGAAATTAGGACAAGATCAAGATGAAGAAACATGCTGTGGTTATAAGCCGTCCTTATAATCTTAGAATGTCTCAAAACACTCAATACTTTGTGATGCATTATTACTGGAAACAGAACTAGGCCAGCTCAAAGAACAATGTAACACTGTATACTGAAAATCTATTGGATGAAGCTTTGGGACTTAACCTTTGACAAACTTAGTAAACAAAAAAATCACATTCATATGACTTTCTTCCATTAACTGGTTTAACAAAGGCTTGCAAGAGCTTAAACCCAAGAGCCTATTGGTCTGTTAAAAATAAGCAAAAAAATTAATATGGTTGAAACATGCAAAATGTCCATATGTTAATTTATTACTACAAAAATTTCTAGACTCAACTCACTTACTTATCCTACAATATAGGTCAGTTCCAACTAAAAATAGGCTCTACATCAATTTTCAAGTCTACAGCTGCACACTGAGACCTCAAATCTAAACATCCTTTTAAGAAGGAATAAAATATTGGTCATGTTTTAGCTGATATTTGAAATGGCAAAAAACTAGCTTATCTATTTATTAACTACTTGAAAAGCTACAAGGTCCTGGATTCATATTATATTTAATTCTTAACTAAAGCAATCAAAATTTAGATTCAGTATTTGCCTTAATAAGAATACTAGATAGTGTTAATGTACGGGGATCGCTGGGCGGCACGGACTTGGAGGGCCGAAAAGGCCTGTTTCCGGCTGTATATATATGATATGATATGATATGAATACTGTGACTTGTTCCTTTCTTCAATCAAAAAAATTAAAAACATTTCAGAAATCTTGAAACAAGGTTTAAAAAGGGATATGTGCCGAATGCAGGCAAATAGAACCAGATTAGATGGGCATCTTGGTCGGCATAGGCTAAAGGGCCCATTTCCACCCTATATCACACCATAACTACATTTCTGACAATTCACTAAAATAATTTGCAGAACATTTTTTTTGCACAATTAGAAGATTTTATATAGATATATCAAGAACAACACTTAACAATCACATTATTTTTGTAAAATGCAAGGGGCAGCATGGTGGCACAGCGGTAGACTTCCTGTCTTACAGAGCCAGAGACCTAGGTTCGACCACAACTACGGTTGCTGTCTGTACAGTTTGTACCTTCTCACTGAGACCACATGGGTTTTCCCTGGGTGTCCTCCCACTCTCTAAAAAAGCTTAATATGGCTTTGGTAATAATTGTAAATTGTCCCTAGTCTGTAGGTGTAGTGTTAGTGTACGGAGATCACTGGTCAGCGGGAACTCGGTGGGCCGAAGGGCCTGTTTCCATGCTGTATCTCTAAACAAGGGTTATAGCTCCAGTAGTTCAGAAATACAAATACATTTTAATGAATTTGCCCATATTTAAGGTATCAATCATTTCCAATCCGTTAAAAATTGCATTAGGGTTTTAAACTCACGTGTGCTGATTACTGTGTGCACACACACAGATCCAAGATAATGATCCCTGACGTTAACTTATAAAACTTGTAAACTTGTAAAATTTGCAAATAACACCAGCAGCTATATTAATTCAGGATAAATGCAACACATTCAGGAGAGATTTCAAAGTTTGGGGATGAGAAAATAAAAAGTGGTTCTCAAGGGAGCTGAGGCAGCAATCAGCACTGCTTACAGTTTTACAAATGAGATTCTCAATTGTTATGAACAGCATCAAATAAAACCTTGGACTGACATTGATAATGGAGCGAAACATCAGCTTAGCAGCAAAACATGTTTCTGAGAAGAAGAACAAATAATACATTCCTCAAATACAGTAAAAGCAAATTGGGAAGCAAAGGGGTTGGTATCCATTTGGAAAACCTAAACCGACAGGTGGGTACCAGAGTTTGTTTCAAGCCTCAAACACAATCAAAATATCATATCATATCATATATATACAGCCGGAAACAGGCCTTTTCGGCCCTCCAAGTCCGTGCCGCCCAGTGATCCCCGTACATTAACACTATCCTACACCCACTAGGGACAATTTTTACATTTACCCAGCCAATTAACCTACATACCTGTACGTCTTTGGAGTGTGGGAGGAAACCGAAGATCTCGGAGAAAACCCACGCAGGTCACGGGGAGAACGTACAAACTCCTTACAGTGCAGCACCTGTAGTCAGGATCGAACCTGAGTCTCCGGCGCTGCATTCGCTGTAAAGCAGCAACTCTACCGCTGCGCTACCGTGCCGTCTTGGACTGTTCTATTTTGAAAATAAACTTGCAATTGTTTTACTCCAACTTCAATAAACTAATGGGCAATTAACCACAGAAATGGTGAAGCCAAGGAGAATAGACCAGCCTCTACCCCATTGTGGATATTGGACTTTGTCTATGATACTGATGGGCTACAAGGTGCAGCATATGCTTCACTGTGTATCTTCCCTTTAATCTATCTATTGTACTCTAGTTTGATTTGATTGCACTTGTGCATGTATATCTGATCTAGTTGGTTAAAATGCAAAACAAAACTCTTTACCGTACCTAGGTTCACATGACAATAATAAACCTAAACCTTCCTGAACAATATACTGTAATCTGTATATAGTTAGTTCAATTAGTTCAGCAGAATCTGGAACTGTGCTACAATATTTGAAATTAATTCATTAAATGTCGTGGAAAGTGTTGTTTTAAATTAAGTAAGCAAAACCTTAGAAATAATTATTTTTATTCCAAATACATTTGGCACTCCTTTTGGTTACATAAACTACAAACAGCATTGACCTAATCTGTCAGATTATTATCGTGCTCATTTAAAAAAAATCAAGTATAATCACGTGAAGACATAAAACAGTAAAATAATACGTCATAATGTGGGTTAAAGGATCTCTCGATGATCAAACTGTTTGAGGCAGTGAATAACTATTAAGCCATCCAGGAAGACCCAAAGTCTGATTGGGATCGAAGTGGATGGGAAAATCAGCAGGTCACAAATTACGAAGGTTGACCTCTATGCTCAAATTCTCATTAAGCGCTCAGACAAGACGAGCAGTCACAGACTTCTTCACAAAACACACCACAGGAACGTGATTAAGAAATCCGTGTACGTTTTGTATTTAGTATGAAAGGGGAATGAAAAAGACTATTGATATTCAATTCTTTGACCACAATGTATTGCACAATTTACTGGTAAGGCTTGGAGCTTATAGACATCTCCCGCATATAAGACTCCAGCTTAATAGTTACCACCAGGAAATGTGTGCGAGACAAACAAGGGCATGAACACCACCTAAACACCACAAAATGTTCATCCTGAACACCACTAACAAGGGCATGAACTGTCCCTAACCAACCACAAAATGTTCATCCTGAACACCACTAACAAGCTTATGAAAGAAATAATCACTCTATTATGGTAAATAAACATTAAGGCACTTTGTTCACATTTTACTAGTTAGAAATCTGTATCGAGTCAGCCGTTGAAGCCACTTGAAACAATTAGCAATTTCAGTCAACATGGTTGGCCTGATATTGCAGCTTGATGGTAAATGACTGAACACATATAATAAAATAAAAAGATGGACCATTAAAGTGACAGGCAAGCAGAAACTGAGGGCGATCATGAACTTCCCGTTTCCTGTCACTATAATTGTCCATTCCACCCCAATTTGACCTCTCAATCTGTGGCCTCCGGTTTGGTTACAATCAGGCAAGCTTCAGGCACAGCAGCTTGACTTCTGTCTCAGAATGATGCAGTGCTCTCGACTCAGTACTGAATTCTACAGCTTAACTAACTTAATTTCTCAGTCTGTATCAGACATCCATATGTGATACGAGCTCAGCTTGTTATTTTTTTGCTTCTGGAAGGCAAGAAACTCGCTGTAAGAATGGGAAACAGCCAATGTTCAAAAAAAGAAAGACAGAAGGCACGGAACTGCAAGCTAGTTAGTGTAACAGCCAGTATTGGCATGAAGCTGGAGTCGATAGTCAAAGAGGGAATAACTAATCAATTAGAAAAGCTAAATACAATTAGTCTGGAAAAGGGTCCAGAACTGAAATGTCTTCTGTCCATCCCCCACCCACAGATGATATGTCAATTTGGAACTTGGAGTCAGCACTCCCCTCAGCAACTGCATCCCAACTTCCTGACCAACAGACCACAATGGTCTCCACATGAATGTGGAGAGGATGTTTCCATTAGTGGGAGAGTCTAGAACTAGAGTTCAAAGCCTCAGAATAAATCTAGGAAGGAGATGAGGAGAAATTTATTTGGTCCGACAGTGGTGAATCTGTGGAATTCTTTGCCACACAAGGCTGTTGAGGCCAAGCCAGTGGATATTTTTAAGGCAGAGATAGATAGATTCTTGATTAGTACAGGTGTCAGATGTTATGGGGAGAAGGCAGGAGAATGAGGTTAGGAGGGAGAGATAGATCAGCCATAATTGAATGGCGGAGTAGACTCGATGGGCCGAATGGCTTAATTCTACTCCTATTCCTCATGACAATCATATCATCATATCATATATATACAGCCGGAAACAGGCCTTTTCGGCCCTCCAAGTCCGTGCCGCCCAGTGATCCCCGTACATTAACACTATCCTACACCCACTAGGGACAATTTTTACATTTACCCAGCCAATTAACCTACATACCTGTACGTCTTTAGGATATCAGTGAGGATAGGGGACAAACCATCCCTTACGATAATCCTCCACACTGGTACCCCGCAAGGATGCATTCTCAGCCCCCTTCGAAGACTCCATATACATTCACAGCCATGCAGTCAAACATCAATCCAACTCAATTTACAAATTCACAGACACCACCATAAGTGAGGTGCATAGCACAGCATGCAACAAAAAGGCTTTTCACTGTACCTCAGTACACTGGACAATAATAAACTAAACGCTAATCCAGCAGTTTGTTTTTCTGCTTAAGATTCCAGCATCTGAATTCCCTTGTGCGTCCACAATTAAATCTAGTCAACATAAGTTTTTTGAAAGGTAAAGTATATTGGACAAATCTGTTCGAATTCTTTGAGGATATGACAGGGAGAGTTGAGAGAGGGAACCTATAGATGGAAAATATTTCGATTTCCAGAAGACATTTGACAAGATACGACACAAGTGGCTGGTGCATAAATCACATGCCCATGCTCTTGGGCAAGGGTATTAGAATAGAATGAAAGCTGGCAGTCTGATAGGAAAAGGAGAGTTGGAATAATGGGCCCTTTTAACATTGGAAGGAGGTAACTAGTGAAGTACTGCAGGGATCAGTCCTTGGCCCCGAAATTGCCTACGATTTAGATAAATGACTGGAGGAAGGAACAGTATATAAATTTTCCAAATTTGCTGATGACATAAAAATAGGAGGAAAGGCATGTTGCAAAAAGGATATTCTGATTCAGCAACAGGAAACAGATAAAATTAGTGGGTAAAAGACAGGCAAATGGAGTTTAATGCGAGGAGGTACGAGGTCATGAACTTCGATAAAAGTCAAAAGGCAGATTATAAATCACACCAGAGAATGCAAGTAGGTGAATTACAGAGGAAACCAAGTGTCCTAATACATGAGCTATAAATGGCTAGATGACAAGTCCAGCAAGAGGTTTTAAAAATAGGACCTGTTTATTACAATTGTACAGGATGTTGATGAGGCCTCTTCTGGAATACTGCGTATAGTTTTGGTCCTCTTACCTGACAAAGTATATAGTTGTATAAAACAAGTTTATAAAAGAGATATAGGGTGGCACAGCTGGTAGAGCTGCAGCCTCACAGCCCCAGAGACTACGGTTTGATCCTAAACTTGGGTGCTGTCCATATAGAGTGTTTCCACTGGGGTTAGCACTGGGCGCTCTGGTTTCCTCCTACACCCCAAAAACGTGCAGGTTTGTAGAATAATTGGCCTCTAAATTTCCCCTAGTGCGTAGAGAGTGGATGCAAAAGTGGATAATATAGAATCAGTGTGAACAGGTGATCAATGGATCAGCGTGGACTCGATGGGACGAAGGACATGTTTCCATGCTGCATCTTTCAAATCAGTCAAAAATATTGGAAGCACCAAGCTAATTCCTGGGTGAGAGGATTGTCATACTAAGGGAGACCAAATAATTTGGGCCAATATCCATCAGAAACATAGAAAACACAGAAAAATAGGTTCCAGGAGTAGGCCATTCGGTCCTTTGAGCCAGCACAACCATTCAATATAATCATGGCTGATCATCTAAAATCAGTACCCCATTCCTTCTAGTTCCCCATATCCCTCGATTCCTTTAGCCCCAAGACCTAAATCTAACTCTTTCTTGAAAACATCCAGTGAATTGGCCTCCACTGCCTTCTGTGGCAGGGAATTCCACAGATTCACAACCCTCTGGATGAAGAAGTTTTTCCTCGTCTTAATCCTACATGGCCTACCCCTTATTCTTAAACTGTGACCTCTGGTTCTGGACTCCAACATCGGAAACATTTTTCCTGCATCTAGCTTGTCCAATCCTTTAAGAATTTGAAATGTTTCTATAAGATCCCCTCTCATCCCCTCATTCCAGTGAATACAAGCCCAGTCGACCCATTCTTTCATCATATGCCAGTCCCGCCATCCCGGGAATTAACCAGGTGTATCTGTGCTGCACTCCCTCAATAGCAATAATGTCTTTCCTCAAATTAGGAGAACACAATTGCACACAATACTCCAGGTGCGGTCTCACCAGGGCCCTGTACAACTGCAGTAGGACCTCCTTGATCCTAAACTCAAACCCTCTTGCAATGAAGGCCAACATGCCATTGGCTTTCTTCACTGCCTGCTGTACTTGCGTGCTTACTTTCAGTGACTGAGGTACAAGCACACCCAAGTCTCGTTGCACCTCCCTTTTTCCTAATCTGACACCTTTTAGATAATAAACTGCCTTCCTGTTCTAGCCACCAAAGTGCACAACCTCACATTTATCCACATTATACTGCATCTGTCATGCATCTGCCCACTCACCCAACCTATCCAAGTCACCCTGCATCCTCATAGCATCTTCATCATAGCTCATACTGGCACCCAGCTTTGTGTCATCCACAAACTTGGAGATGTACACATTTAATTCCCTCGTCTAAATTGTTAATATATATGGTATTGTAAATAACTGGGGTCCCAGCACCAAGCCTTGCGGCACCCCATTAGTCACTGACTGCCATTCTGAAAAGGACCCATTAATTCCTACTCTTTGCTTCCTGTCTGCCAACCAGTTCTCTATCCATATCAATACCCTACCCCCAAAAGCATGTGCTCTAATTTTGCACACTAATCTTGTGTGGGATCTTGTCAAAAGCTTTTTGAAAGTCTAGATACACCACATCCATTGGCTCTCCCTTATCCATTCTAATTGTTACATCCTCAAAAAATTCCAGAAGATTAGTCAAGCATGATTTCCCCTTCATAAATCTATGCTGACTTTGACCGATCCTGTCACTGCTTTCCAAATTCACTGCTACAATATCTTTAACAATCGACTCCAGCATCGTCCCCACTACCGATGTAAGGCTAACTGGTCTGTAATTCCCCGTTTTCTCTCTCCCTTCTTTCTTAAAAAGTGGGGTTACATTGGATCCGTTCCTGTGGACTGGAGAGTAGCCAGAGTCGAGAGAACATTGGAAAATGATCACCAATGCATCCATGATTTCTAGGGCCACCTCCTTGAGTACTCTGGGATGCAGACCATCAGGCCCTGGGGATTTATCTGCCTTCGGCCCCAACAGTTTACCGAACACCATTTCCTGACTAATGTGGATTTCCTTCAGTTCCTCCCTTCCACTAGATCCTCGGTCCCCTAGTATTTCTGGGAGATTGTTTGTGTCTTCCTTAGTGAAGACAGAACCAAAATACTCATTTAACTGTTCTGCCATTTCATTGTTTCCCATTAAAAATTCACCTGTCTCTGATTGTAAGGGACCTACATTTGTCTTCACTAATCTTTTCCCTTTTACATATCTAAAGAAGCTTTTAGAATCCGTTTTTATATTTCCCCACAAGCTTTCTTTCATGCTCTTTTTCCCCTCCTCTTAATTAAACTCTTTGTCTTCTGTTGAGTTCTAAATTTCTCCCAGTCCTCCGGTTTGCTGCTTCCTCTGGCCAATTTATATGCCCATTCCTTGGATTTAACACTATCCTTGATTTCCCACGTTAGCCACGGTTGAGCCGCCTTCCCATTTTATTTTTTCGCCAGACAGGGATGAATAATTTTTGGAGTTCATCTGTGCGGTCTTTAAATCTTTGCTATTGCATGTCCACCGTCAACCCTTTAAATACAATTTGCCAGTCTATCCTAGCCAATTCCCGTCTCATACCTTCAAAGTCTCCTTTCTTTAAGTTCAGGACCCGAATCTCTGAATTAACCGTGTCACTTTCACCCAAATGCAGAATTCCACCATATTAGTGTTTGAAAGAATGATGGGTGGCCTTATTCACTCATACACAATCCTATGAGTTTGACAGGGTAGATGTTGGGATATTTTCACTGATGGGAAAATCTCGAACAAGGGTTCAAAACTACAAGATAGGAGACCACTCGTATAACTAAGGTACATCCAAATTTTGTCCCACAGAGGGTGGTGAATCTCTGGAATTCTCTGCTCCCACTGGTAGTGGCAGCTGGCTCATTAGAAGTATTTAAAGTGGAGGTGGATGACGACTTCACAATTCTAGGAGCAGAATTCGGCCATTCGACCCATCAAGTCTACTCTGATCTGATCTGTTTTTCCCATTCTCCTGCCTTCATCCCGTAACCCTCGAAACCCTTACCTATCAAGAATCTGACAATCTCTGCTTTAAAAATAAAATATTTGATAGATGAATTGAGTGGTATGGAGAAGTGGCACAGAAGAGTCATTGGTAGATCAGCCATGATAATGAATAGTGGGACAGGCTTGAGGGGCCCAATGACTTCTCCTGCTATTTTCTGACATTCCCAGCATTTTCTGTTCTTATTTCATAAGCAGATTTTCTTTAAATTTTCACAAACTTTAAATCAAAGGAAACATTTACAGAAATTCTCAGGAATAAGCAGCCATTTGAAATTGACAGGCACTGTCACCAAATAATCTAAAAATAAAATGAAAAAGGCTATGGAGAGTCAATTCGAAAGTACAATGGAAATAAACTGCAGAACACCGTGAAATGACATTGGAATCTGATTTATTCAATAACATTGGACTGTGACGCTCTTCACTATGAGCTTCTGAACAGAAAGCAGCAATAATTAAGATACAAACACAGATATCAGCAATATCTGACTTACCTTTGCACACAAAAAATGTGTAACATCTGATTGATACCATCACAAGACTCTATCAACACACCATCATTGTTGTTGTGATAAACATTACAAAGATTATACTGCACTTCAATTTTACCCAGCCTCTGTTTAATTTTATAAACTACATGAAAGAATCACATCCCACTGGTGAATTATTCATATATATCAATGCCACTGAAGGGAAGAACAGGCAAAATCAAATTGATTTTTAGGAAATCAATCTTTAGTATGTGTTCTCCAATGTTCTCTCCCGCCTGTTTTCGTCAATTCTCCACTTTAATAAGCGTGTGTCATTTGCTTGATTGCTTCATGATAAAGTCTTCAAATGTTTTCAATTCAGTCTTTACCAGTGATGAAAGGCCCCCAATTGTGAATGCTGCCCAGAACTCAATTTCCAAGTAGAGACAAAAGAAACTGCAGATGCCATAATCTAGAACAAAACATAAAATGCTGGAGTAACTCTGTGGATCAAGGAGCATTTGTGGAGGGTCTGTAGAAGGGTCCCAACTGAAATGTCACTTATTAATTTCCTCCATAGTTGGTGCCTCATCTGCTGAGTTGCTCCAGAACTTTATGTTTAACTTCCAAGTACATGTGTCTGATGGAGGTACATCACACTAGCATCTTGCTGCATTGATGTGGTAAACGAGATATAGAAGTTTCTATTATGAAAAAGAAAAGAAAGGAAGCCCAGAATCAGAAAGTATGTCTCTGCCAAGCTTGGCACTGATAGGAAATTTGATTTTAAAAGTACCATACGGTAACAATACTTTTGTGCCAGTACCAAAACCGAGGCAATAGAGTGGGCAGCATTTAGGAGTTTAACAAAAAGCAGCTAAACAGGTCCTAAGAGAATAATACCAAAAATGAACCATTCTATCAAATCAAGCATGAGGCATGTTGTGAAATATTACATGTGAATTATGATTTTCATTAGCAATACCTTTCAGTATTAGCTGGTATTACATGTCATAGAAACATAGAAAATAGGTGCAGGAGTAGGCCATTCGGCCCTTCGAGCCTGCACCGCCATTCAATATGATCATGGCTGATCATGTCATGTTTACATCAGACACCTATAATCAGCAAAAAAATATTGCAATACAAATTGTCACAATTAAATATAACAAAAATCAAATCTATTTTTGTTTTTAAGAATTAGTGGAAATTTGCTTTCTTAATGTTAAATTAATCACTTAAGATCACAATCGTAATACACATGTTAGTCACAATTGTAGATCACGAGTGCCCTCAATTGGACTTGGCATTGCAGACTGCGAATGGTGTAAGAATTCTCTATTCCAACACCTATTTGCTTGTATCGTGTGGGAAGCTTGAATAACCGAACCAGAACTTGGTTAAAGGACACAAATGGCTGGAGAAATTCAACGATCAGGCAGCATCTCTGGAGAACCGGGATAGGTGACATCAGAAAGTGGTGGGGATGGGAAGATGTGACTGGTAGTGCGATCACTTTAGAGGTGCCAGAAATGTCAGAGGATAATGTATTGAATGCAAAAGCTGGTGCACTGACAGGTGAGGACCAAGGGAACTCTACCCTTGTTTCCATCTGGGGGTGTGGGGGGGGGGGGGGGGGGGGTGGGGGGGGGAAGCAAAAGCAGAATTAAATGAAGAAGATGTGGATGAGGGATTCTATGACATCCATGGGGGGGAAACCTACATTTACTAAAGAGCACATCTCGGAAAGACATCTTGGGAACAGATGCAGTGAAGACTGTGAAATTGAGAGCAGGTGGAAGCGTCTTTGCAAGAGATGCTGTCTGACCAGCTGAGTTACTCCAGCACTTTGTGTCTTTTTTTTAAAACCAGTATCTGCAGTTCCTTACTTCCACAAGAACTTGGTTAAGATACCCCCACACTCAAATAACCTGCTGACAATTACTGGCATTAAGAATGTTTGTCATGATGAAGACAGGGAGGACTCAACTTCTGAGGATTCAGATAAATTCTGGCCTTCTACTTTATTCCCATTTATTAACTCTGCATTGGAGGCAAATATTCGGACTTTTTTTGTAGATATCGTTCATTGATAGATTTCTATTCATGCTAAATGAAATGTCTGCCACATTGGTACTTTGCATTCGGCAGGATTTCACTTACTCCAAACACAAGAAATTAACAGAATCACTGAGCCATCTGGGCCTTGCAAAGACCCTTTAAAGTATTTCATAAGTGATTCTAACCTTGTATGCAACCAAAAAGATACAATTCACAACGTTGAGTAACTAATGATGCAAGTGCTGTTTTAATGTGATCATCCTCAATGATGGTAATCATGTCAACCTTTCTTGCCTAAATAACTGCAGTCATATTCCTTTGGATTCTGAATGTTTATTAAGTATTTCATCTTTATTTATTTTCTGTACTTGTCAACATTCAACTCATTCACTAATTCACCCTTATTTGGTTTTTTTTGTCCTCAATCCTTTCATCTCATCAATTTAAATGATATGCTATGCAAATAACCAAGTTATTTTTTTAATTGGAAATGCATTCATCTGCTTGATGTTACTGGGACAACGATCGTGCAGTTACAAATTGCAGGACATCACTGCCACAATAGGATATAATGCAAACTATTTCAACTAAGCATGAAATAAAGAATTGGTTGTCGCGCATTAAAATGTATTTTTATTACAAACTAGATCATAGCGGATCATCCCGACAGATGCCCATTATCAGTTGTTTCAGCAAAACTGCAGCAATCAAATTTATTGCAATACCTGCTTATACCAGTTGTCTTATTTAAATAAAGTGTCTTCATCTGAATTATGCAAGAATCAAATATGTTACAGGGAGAGATATATGCAAATATCAGCCTCAGTCTTATGTCCAGTGGCTAGTGTGTATTATTCTTCAAACTTGTTGTTTAGAGGTGGTCTGGAAGACTCTGAAGAAGGGTCTCGACCTGAAACATCTCCCATCCATGTTCACCGGAGATGCTGCCCAGCCTGCTGAGTTGCTCCAGCACCCTGCCCTTTTGTGTATTAATCAGCATCTGCAATTCCTTGTTTCTGCACAGCGAAGAATCTCCTTCTGCAGTTTCCCACCACCTGCACTCACATCATCCAGTGTTGTTCCAGTGACATCACGGAGAGCACTGACCCAAACCCACAGTTCCCCATTCATCTGCAAAGAATCCACACAAGTATTTATATCCCACCCTTCCTCCTTGGGCAACTATAAAGCAGAAAGCCTGGGAAAAAAAAAAAAGAGTATCTGAAAATTAATGGGAAATATGCAGACTCATTGTGAAGCAATCAAATGAACATGTCGAGAGACTAGATTTTACAGAAAGTAGCCTTACAGCCTACAGGTTTTATTTACACAAGGTTTACCCATCTTATTTTATAAATGATTGTGAACTCAACACCCATATCGGCATGAATATTTATAAATGTATAGTTTTTTTTATTGGATGGCATGCAAACAAAACCTTTTCGCATGGTAATAATAAATTAAATGGCCAGAGTAAATTAATCATGCTTTAGATTTAGATTTTTAGATTTAGATTTTTAGAGATACAACGCGGAAACAGGCCCTTCGGCCCACCGGGTCCGTGCTGCCCAGCGATCCCCGCACATTAACACTATCCTACACACACGAGGGACATTTGCCCAGCCAATTAACCTACATACCTGTACGTCTTTGGAGTGTGGGAGGAAACCGAAGATCTCGGATTAAACCCACGCAGGTCACGGGGAGAACGTACAAACTCCGTACAGACAGTGCCCGTAGTCAGGATCGAACCTGAGTCGAGGGCGCTGCATTCGCTGTAAGGCAGCAACTGTACCGCTGCGCCACCGTGCCGCCCTGCTTGATCCATAGAAGTTATTATTAATCTCTAGTGTCTCCCACGGCAAATCTCAATGGTACTATAATACTTTTATGCTCCCTTCGTTGTCATCTATTTAAAAAAATATATATTTGAGCATACAGCTTAATAATTTTATTCGGAGTATCAAAAGACAAATTGCATTTTTATATCCAGGCCCTACACTATGTCAGGTAACACTATTCAGTAATTTTGCAGATTAATATACTCAACGTTTCTTTCTAAGGATTACAAGTACAGCCATGACCATTGAATAACTGAAGTTGTGGTAATTATTTGGTGTTAATGATACAACCAAAAATCAATCTAATGCAAAAATTTAAGAATTGATTTGAAATGCAATGGGAACAGTGCCGCACACAGTAAACAACCGTATAATAGATATGCCATAGAAAATAAGCTTTCAGATGGTTTCACTTGGAAATATATCCCCCGACAGAAGCACTAAGCATACTACAATTAGAGTTCATTGCACACTGCCTCCACATTTTATTCTGTTAGTTGAGAGAATTAGAAACGTAGAGTACCATGTGCTACAGGATGTTTAGCACTACAAACTGCTTTTACTTTCAAGATGGTCTTTACCTCCCTCCTAAACAAAATTCAATTTCCTTACTTCTTGGGCCTCAATCTATTATTCATATGGAACTAACAAACAACCTAATATTGTTCATTCCATTTTTCAACACTGCCCAGTTTTTATGGTCCTTCAAGAACGACCCCACCATGAACTACATTTTAACATTTTAGATAAACTACCTCAGGTTTTCTGTCAATCATGCAATATGTATAACTGACTTATAAGAAGCAGTTTCTCCTTCTACTGAATCACCACCCGTCCTCTATAACCGGCTCTGTAGTCAAACAGCTCAACAGGAAATGGCAATGATGGCTTGATACTTTTCCCACATCCTTTCATTAAATGGTTTAGACAATAGACAATAAGTGCAGGAATAGGCCATTCGGCCCTTCGAGCCAGCACCACCATTCAATGTGATCATGGCTGATCATTCTCAGTCAGTACCCCGTTCCTGCCTTCACCCCATACCCCCTGACTCCGCTATCCTCTATCCAGCTCTCTCTTGAATGCATTCAGAGAATTGGCCTCCACTGCCTTCTGAGGCAGTGAATTCCACAGATTTACAACTCTCTGACTGAAAATGTTTTTCCTCATCTCCGTTCTAAATGGCCTACCCCTTATTCTTAAACTGTTGTCCCTGGTTCTGGACTCCCCCAACATTGGGAACATGTTTCCTGCCTCTAATGTGTCCAACCCCTTAATAATCTTATATGTTTCGATAAGATCTCCTCTCATCCTTCTAAATTCCAGTGTATACAAGCCTAGCCGCTCCAGCCTTTCAACATATGACAGTCCCACCATTCCGGGAATTAACCTAGTAAACCTACGCTGCAGGTTTAGATTGTGTTCATTTTTTTAAAAATACATTAAAATCTAACTTTGAATTATTAATAAGCCATCCACAATCTCTGATTGCAATATAATAAGTACCCCAAGCCAACCCAAATGGCAGCTCAACATAGCAAAAGCATCGTGAGATGCTTCACAAGAGTACGTTTTTTTCCATCTGTTATCAGGGACTGAACGGTCCTCTCATCAGCTAGAGTGATGTCCCATCTACTTCATTAAAGACAGTAAACCCACATTATAACGGACCATAGTGGGGAGGAATAATGTCCATTATTATCAATTGTCTATTAAAACCGAGGAAGGCATAATCATTGTAAGTAGTTGAAACAAAGAACATCAATGATGGTTAACACACCAAAGAGAGTAACTGGAGTAACACAGCAGGTTAGGCAGCATCGCTGGAGAACATGGATAAGTGATGTCGGGATCCTTCGGACATTAATTCTGCTGAGTTACTCCAGCACTGTGTTGTTTCATCTTAAAACTAGGCATGGGCATAAAACTCGGCACCGATGCCGCTGGTCTGCACCAGTTGTTGTGGCTCACGTTGTAGCCCCTGGCGACAGCACTTTCTTCAGGCTGCTGCCGCTGACAGGATGCGCTCAGTAACTGTGAGGCAGCAGTGAGGGGGGTGGGGGGGGGGAAAGGTGTCGAAAATAAAGAGGTCGAGCGGACAAAGCGACAGGAGGAGGCAGCGGCGGTTGCCCGCTCTCCGCGGGATTTTCTCCACCTGGCGGGGGCTTCAATATCGGGAGCCCCGACCGCCCCAATGTGGCAACTCCAACAGCCTGACCGCGGGAGAAGACGGCAGGGGAAGAGAAAAAGACATTCTGGCCTTCCATCACAGTGAGGAGGTGACACTGTGATGGATGTTTCTTTTGTTTGGTGTTAGTTTATGATTGTATGTGTTATTGCATTTTTATTGATTATTCTTATTGGTCTTATTGTTGAACTGCGGGTAATTTTTCATTTCACTGCACATTTATGTGTATGTGACAAATAAATGACTATTGACTATTGACTTGACTACTGTCGCCGACAAGAAGCAGCAGCACAAGAGGAGAGGGAGTCCTATGGTAACCCAGCATATCCTGGCAGTGGTGGAGGCCGAAGAAAGTGCTGTCCCCAGGATCTAGAACCTGAGGCACAACAACAGCCCCGCGTCTCCGGACTGTGCAGTGAGTGAAGGATCCGCTGATGCACCTTGCGAGTTGGGGATGGGTTGGTATATCCTAAATATGTCTGCTATTTCCAAAGTCCGTTATAAAGGGGTCCATTAATCAGACTTGATCTTGCACTAAATGTACCTATTATCCTTTATCTGTTCACTGTGGACCGCTTGATTGTATTCATGTGAAGTCTTTTCTTTGACTTGATAGCACACAAACAAATAGTACATGTGAAAATAATAAATCCAATGAAAGATCAAGACAAGTCATATAAGCACTTTTCCCCACAAGAAAAATAACTTGCACCATGGATAAAACTGCACTTCACTCCTGCCGAAGGTGTGAATGTAGAGGGGACATATAATTGTGACAATAGGATAAATGAGGTTTGAAACCCAGTCCAGTATAAAAATCCATTTTTAATTGTTATGTTAACAGCTACAAATTCCTGGTCATTAACATCTCGGGTGAACTGTTCTGAGCCCAGCACATAGAGGTAATCACAAAGGCATGCCAACGCTTCTACTTTCATAGAACATAGAACAGTACACCCACAGAACAGGCCCTTCAGCCTACAATGTACTGTGTGTGCTGAATATGATGACAAGACCAACTCTTACCTGCCTGCACATAATCCATATACCTCCATATCGATACACTCATCTAAAAGTCTCTTAAATGGTTGGTATCAACGATCGCGATGATGGTTATAGAAATTCACAGTTGGGCAAGTGGGCTGATGAATGGTTAATGGAGTTTAATGCAGATAAATGCAAAGTGTTAAATTTTGGATAGTAAAACCAAGGCAGGACCGTCACAGTGAACGACAGGCCCTGGGGAGAGTTGTGGAGCAAAGATTTCTTCGAATGCAGGTGAATAGTTCCCTGAAAGTGACACCACTGGGAGAAAGGGTGATCAAATAGATTAGTACATTGGCCTTCATTAGTCAGGGTATTGAGTTTAAAAGTTGGGATGTTAAGTTACAGTTGTACAAGATGTTGGTGAGGACATATTTGGAGCATTGTGTTCAGTTTTGGGCACCCTGCTATAATAAGGAGGTTGTTAAGCTGGAAAGAGTGCAGAGAAGATTCACAAGAATTTTGCCAGGACTTGAGGGCCTGAGCGATAGGGAGGTGTTGAGCAGGTTAGGGCTTTATTCCTTGCAACGTGGGAGAATGAGGAGTTTATACATTCTCCCTGTGACTGTGTGGGTTTTTTTCCAGGTGCTCTGGTTTCCTCACACATTCCAAAGACGTGCAGATTTGTAGGTTAATTGGCCTATGTAAATCGTCCCGAGTGTTGGATAGAACTAGTGTACACGGTGATTGTCAGTTGGAATGGACCCGGTGGGCCGAAGGGCCTGTTTCCATGTTGTATCTCTAAACTAAATTTGGATTCTCAACATCAACAATTCAAATACAGAGATTCCAAACCAAAAGATCATCTTCTTTTGGATTTAGAGTTTGAGCTCCTATTAGTAGAATTCCAAGAAAAATGTCATGTTAACAGATCAAAGCTGACATGGCTCATGGTGCAGCCTCTTCCCCAGCAAAACATGTTGTTAAAAATCTTTCTCTACATCATGACATTGCCACTTGAGTACCTCCATTTATAATCATCTGAAGAATGCACTCCTTGAACAATAACATCACCTTAAAAATAAAAGCTTCTTCAATAATCTAGACAGCTACAAAACATGGATTGGCTTTTGGATATAACCAGTGTTTGGGAAAAGCAATTGTCATTTCATCTCAGCAGAGTACAATTTTAGAAGCGCCTTGTTAAAGCTGCACTTTGACTTTTCCACATTAAGAGTCTTGGTTCATATTCAAGCGTCGATTCATATCACAGGAAATGTCAGCCCCTTTAGGACTGCAAGTAATTTACAGATGGAGTGCCGTCATTGCAATTAAAGATGCATTACCGTAACGATTCAAACCCAGCCAACTAGATGTGTGTAAATGTTTATCATCTGCCACTAATTAAAACTATCGGTATAAACTCCTCCGTCACACGGATTATGTAGTAACTTTTGTACAGAAACACTGATAACCTTCAAAAGACAAGTTTAAGCTACTGACGAAATTCAAGGGCATACAGAATCTCCCCTTGTACCATAATCAATCCCAACGTTCCAAAACATAATTTGTCGGATTCACTGTTCTGAATAATTTAAAATTCAATTATAGGACAAAAAGCACAGAAAAATATTCCTTGTAGTATTAATTTTGCCCAGCTTTTTGATAAGCACTCGGCCACACTAAAATAAACTTTTGCTGAATTTGTGGATATCTATTGCAATTTTTAAAAAATTAGATGACATGGCACCTATTCTTCATGCATTGTGTAACCATTTACAAATTTAACCTCATGAGATCAGGCAGGGGATCAATTTCAAGTGAAAGTGTGCTTTACACATAACGACACCAGACACTTCTGTTTGTCTTCTATATTAATGCGACTGCTGTTTTCCTAGTGTTTGGCAAACCAACATGATATCATTATTTGCTTGGAACATTGAATACAAGGCTCCTTCTTTTCATTTTATGTAGCCCCTTGAGATCGAGGATGACTTGCTTTACTTTTCTGAGTTCTGAGGTGACTGACGAGGCCAATGTTGGAGACAAAGGCTCTTTCCACAGATGGGCAGTAGGTTCTTGGTAGAGCAGGTGGGCGAATAGCTATGTGGGCCTCTGTGTGCTCTTGAAACATGTCACTGAGGTTCTCAACAAAATCCTTCAAGTTCACTGGAAGGATCAGTGAACTGACCTTTATCATCTCTCCCAAACCAGCCCTTCCAGCAAAAAACGTCATTTTTACGCTCATCTGCTACAGTGGACAAGCCATGCTATTTGCTTGCACTACATAAAACCTCAAAAAATAGATTCACACAACTACTGAACAATCTCATTTATTCACAAAATACTGGAGTAACTCAGCAGGTCAGGCAGCATCTCGGGAGAGAAGGAATGGGTGACGTTTCGGGTCGAGACCCTTCTTCAGACTGAACAATCTCATTAGCTGTTGGAGAACATTGTGCTGGTTAATTGTTTTTCGTTTATTCAAGGGGACACTCTACACACGGAAGGACTATTGGACTGGATAGCTTTAAAACTAACTCTGCACAAAATACCGATCAGATTCACATTCAGTGTGTTGCGAAATATACTGGGGGCTAACATTAAGAAAAATAAAGTTCATAATCAATCAGCAATGAGAAATCCCTCACAAGAAATCAGTTGAGGTTCATTGAGACAATTAGCCATAATGATACACAAAACAGGCACAAATGATCAAGTTTGCATGGTCAAAGGGCTATGTTTCACTCAGCTCACAATGTCTGGATCAGTGCAATAGAGTGTTATGGGCTTGTTTAAATTGATTGAAAGATACAGCATTAAAACATGCCCTTCGACCCATTGCGTCCATGTCATCCATCAATGCTCCATTACATGAGCTCTATACTATCCCACTTCTGTATCCACTGTCTGCACATCAGAAGCAATTTAAAGAGGCCAATCAACCCAAAACACCCACACGTCTTTTAGATGTGGGAGGAAACCGGAGCACCGAGGGGAAACCCACATGGTCACAGGGAGAACATGCAAACTCCACACAGACAGACACCCGAGGTCAAGATCGAACCAGAGTCCCTGTCACTGTGAGACAGCAGCTCTACCAGTTGCACCACTGTGTCACCCAAACTTTTGCATTGCAGCAATTGCATTGGGGCCATGTACCATTGCAAGCAAACAAGACGCTATGCAGGACATGTCCAAATAGTTCAGTTGTATTGGCCCGTCGAAGTGAGACTATAAATTAAGTGAATGAAGAATCAATTGACTTACAACCATAATAAAGTTTCAGTTCACTCACATCCATATGGCATACATGGCATTGGTAATTGTTCAAGGTGAGGCATGTTTATTATGACAGACGTTGCTACATTGTGTGACTTATATCTACACAATTAATTAATTAAGTGTTTTTGTTGCACTAAATTTGATCATAATTCAATAGAACTAGACTCGAGAGAATATTTGTAGCAAGGTCAATTGAAATGATACATTAATGACATATTTATTTACATAAAATTTTAAAGAAAATTACAGACACGAGAGTTGCTCCCATTTTATAGCCAGGTTATTGGGTTTTGATGCCCTAGCCCAACATCACAGTGTTTGCAGTCTGACCACTGAAAGCCTGCTCCATTTCACTTCCAGTGGACACAGAAATCCATATGACCTTTGAAAAGATCCTGCCATGTATAGGCTGATGCAGAGCTGTTGCCGAGTGCCAACAAAAGGAAGAATCTAGGACTGCTGACTGCGGATTAAATTCACCATTAGGGCGTCACACATCTAGGGCGGCAAGGTGGCGCAGCTGTAGAGTTGTTGCCTTATGCGCCAGAGACCCAGGTTGGATCCTGACTATGGGTGCTGTCTGTACGGAGTTTGTACATTCTCCCCGTGACTCCTGTGGGTTTTCTCTGGATTCACAATTTTTCTCCCACACTCCAAAGACGTACAGGATTTTTTAGTCTAGTTGACGGTAAAATTGTAAATTGTCCCTAGTGTTTGTAGGATAGTGTTAGTGTGCGGGGATCGCTGGTCGGCGCAGACTCGGTGGGTCGAAGAGCCTGTTTCTACGCTGTATCTCGGAACTAAAACATCATGGGAGATCTGAAGAAGGGTCTCGACCCGAAACGTCACCCATTCCTTCTCTCCTGAGGTGCTGCCTGACCTGCTGAGTTACTCCAGCATTTTGTGAAATAAATACCTTCACAAATTTGTACCAGCATCTGCAGTTATTTTCTTACACATCATGGGAGATGAATCAGTGCCCTCACAAGGGAGGGCATCAATGTTCTGAATCAGCAGACCATATGATCAGATGATCTCTCGGCAGACTGGGTAAACAAAGGTGCAACAATGTAATGGCATTCTGTCTGCACGGCCGATGTTTCAACCACCAGACCCCGAGCTGACAGAGTTGACCACCTCTCAATCACAGGCGCCTGGTCCCTGTTGGCTTCCCACACAACCTCCGAGTCAGTTCTCCATGAAATTGCATCAGGAATCTGCTTGCATGAAGGGGTGTGTGAGCAGAGGCTACTTCTGAATAAGAGATACAAATTCACAAGTGCCATCACACTGCTCCTGCAGTATCGTGATTTGCTCCTGTATGGAGCACTCTCTTCTCAAGTAGGGGGGCAACTTGCTGATATGCAACATTTATTTGGTTGTTGGAAGTCCCATCACGTCGACACAGAGGCACAGCTGATATGGTTGCTGCCTCACAACATCGGAGACCCAGGTTTTATCCCGACCTCAGGGGTTTCCTATGTGGAGTTTGCACATTCTCCATGGCCATGTGGATTGCATCTGCGTGCTCCATTTTCCTCCTACATCCCAAAGGCGTGCACGTTGATCAATTAATTAGCCTCCAAATTGCTCCCAAAGTGTCGAGAGTGGATGAGAAAGTGGATTAACATAGAACTAGCATGAATAGACTCGATGATCGGCGTGGAATTGGTGGGCTGAAGGGCCTGTTTCCACGCTGTATCTCTGAACTAAATTAAACTAAGTCGCATTTATTGTCATGTGCACAGTATGGCGAAGTACAGGTACAATGAAAATCTTACAGCAGCATCCTGTACAGGCACATGGACTCAGTCTAAAACACAAATTAACACAACATTTTTTATACAATAAATTTTGCAAGACACTAAAAAAAGGACTGCGCAAATATAAAACAAACATTAGTTTCTAAACATAATTAGAAATAAAACATAATTAGTTTCTAAACATAATTAGAAATAAAACTCCACAGTAGAATAGCCAGCGAAGATCTGTAGCCCTCTGCTCCAAAAGAAGCATGGGTTGGTCATGTCACATCTCAGAGTCCACCAAGGAGAGAAATCTCTACCTCAATGAGTGTAGCACCCTGATACAAATGGCACTCTTTCGCTGTATGTGGACATCATGTACTCCCTAGTGCCATATTGCCAAGAAACAAGAGCCAGAGAAGGCTAATCTCGCCTTGAACTTGTTCCACTATTCATTGGAATTATGGTTGTGCCAATCTTCCCCTACTTACCACTTTCCCATTCTTTCCCATACCCTCTGACTCCCTTTATACTTTAATTCTATTTCAATCCCAATCTTGAATATAATCTTTATCTCCACCTCCATTGCTCCCTGAGGCAGAGAATTCCAAAGATTCGCAAACCTCTGAGGGAAGGATTTTTTGTTCATCTAAATCTTAATACCATATTCTGAAACAAAGTCCCATTGTTCTATAGAAACATCCTCTCAGCATCCTCCCTCTTAGATTTTGATACACTTCAACAAAATCCAATGAATAAATGCCCAACCTTTCTTCATACATCAATCCCTTTCATCCCAGGAACCATCTCCAATGGTTCAACATTCCATTCACCTCAAAGACCAACATTCCATCAAATTTATAACTATTTGCTATTCTGGCATTTATAAGTTCATATGTCATAGGAACAGAAGTAGGCCATTCGACCCATCGAGTCTACTCGCCATTCAATCAGGGGTGATCTATTTTTCCTTCTCAATTCCATTCTCCTACCTTCTGCCCCTAACCCTTGACACCCTTACCAATAAGTATCTATCAATCTCCGCCTTAAAAATACGTACTGACTTGGCCTCCACAGCCACCTGTGGCAATGAATTCCACAGCTTCATCACCCTCATATTACAAAACCTCCAGATTCCACTGTAATCTCACACCATTTAGATAATAATTTGTTTTGTTTTTCATTCTTCCTTCCAAAATGGATCCCCTGCACTTTTCTAAATAATAATACTCCATCATCCAATTCTTGTCCACTCTATTCCATTGCAGGCTCTTTGCTACTCCCCAAATAACTTGCTAACCAACCTATCTGTATCATCAGCAAATATGGCTGCAAGGCACCCTTGATCTAATTGATTGATGAAGATTGTAAATAGTTGAGGTCTCAGTACTGATTCCTGTGGCACCCTATCAGTTATTGAGTGCAATGATAAAAAGAGTCGCTCACCCAAACAATGTTTTATTAATTAACCACCTCATTACCCCTACCTAGTCTCATCCATGCTAATACATTATCTCAATTTCCACACAGTTCTTTCACTATAATCTTTAATGAATGCACATTATTGAATGCCTCCAATAAGTCAAAATACACTATATCTACTGGTATCCCCTTATCCATCCTGGAACACACTCAAAGAAAGCTAGCAAATCTTTCAAACGTCAATTCCCTTTCATAACACCAAACTGATTTTGCTTGAGTATCTAATTTTTTTTTTTTTTCTAAATCGTGTATAGTCTTTCCACTGACTGAACAGCACGCAACCAAAAAAGCATTTCACTCTACCTCGGTACACATGACAATAAACTAAACTCACTGTATTTGGGGGTTGGAGAAAGCAAAGCCCTCTCCCAATACCCTGCAAAATCAAAAGAGTGATGGTTGCACTTGCAGGCTACACCCATTCAACTTCACAGTGATGCAGCAGCACCAGAGGTAACAAGGATGTCAACTGCAAATCTTAGGGGGAGGGGAGGGGAGGGGGGTGGGACGTTGTAGTGATCAAAATGAAACATTGTCAGCAAACTCAATTTTCTATATTCTTGACTCAAAGGGGTTCGAGTCCCATTGCCACATATGCCATTAAGGGGGTGTGGGTGGGTGTGTGTGTGTGTGTGTGGACGCCCATGCACGGGTCTTTACAAGTAATAGTTCACATGGCACGATAGGTCATTCTGCAATCTCCTGTAAGATTGTGCAATGTCATTACTCCAGACTGCAACCCATTCCGACCTCTGGAAGGAACCATCATCTCCTGCCAGGCTCTTCCAACCATGGCCCTGGTGGGTGTCCAGCACTTCATTTCCACCCTCACTCTTCCAACCACAGAAAACTTTGTTCCTCCAATGTAGTTCATGTACAAGGACTTATGTCATGTACAAAGAATCAAGCCACTGAGCTCTTTCCCCTCCCCTGTAGCCTCTCTCCCTTACGTGGCTGCCACAGTTGTATTGTTGCTGACTGGCTACACTGTTAACTGCATCTTTAAGGGCTAATAGTTTCGATGTGGGAATGCATTCAATTATTAACAACATTTAAATAATATTTAAAAAGTCACTCGGACAGGCACATGGGTCGGAAAAGTTTAGATTAACAGAGGCCAAAGTAGGCAGGTAAAACTATCATAGATGGGGCATCTTGGTCGGCATGGACAAGTTGAGCTGAAGGGCCGGCTTCCATGTGTGTGTGACTCTAAGTCTGGCCAACAACAGATGCTCCTTCAATCCTTGAACTTATGTAATGCCGTTTCCGATGTTGAAATTTGGCCAACCTCACTTTTTTCGCCAAAAAAATAGGCGCCATCCAATATCTTGGTCAAAAGTCACTTACCAGTTATCTGCGGCGGTAGGGAAACCAAACATCCAAAAAAAGTCTGATTACCCCAAATGTGAACATTTTTCTTTAAAACCCAAGGTATTGCCAGTCTAACAGTGGAGCAGTTAGATAAGGATGCGTGTATAATGGAATTAGCAGTACCTTTAGACTAGGTTGGATATTTAAGGAGCCGAATAGTTTTCGTTGTCGTATTTTACAATCAAAGTTTTGCAGTGAGTGGTACTCGCAAATACAGCAACTAAAGAGAGTGGCTTTGTCATAAGCAGCGAGGGATCTTCGAGGCGTTGGCGGAGCTGCCGCGGAGCTACAAGACGCTGTTTCGTGGACAATCAGTGTATTTGTCACGGTTCGTTTACTGCCAAACCGATTGCTCAACAAAACAACAGACAGAATCATTCCTTGGATGTGTGTGCGCGCACGAGAGAGAAATCTTCAACAACAACATATGCAGCCCGTCTCTGGGACTGCCGGTCCGTGATCACTACAGCCGTAGCCAATTTGGCAACACTTTGAAACAACACAGCTCTCAGCGTCTCCCCACTTCAGCCCAACTCCCTGCACTGCCGCCGCTTACGGCCCATGGCTCAGTCAAAAGTCATCCGTCCACATCGAAAACAGTGCATTAAATGTCCTACTCCAAATGACCGAGTCTATTTGTACACGTTCAAGTGTGCAGTGATCAAAAGCAG